>NW_028277176.1:15787500-16101666 GCF_051122295.1 Plectrocnemia conspersa
AACGTCTATGAAGTATTCTTATTTATAAAGATAAAGAACGGAACTCAAATTCTGCATTGCTTTAACTTTTAATTGCGAATTCTTCCCCTCGAATAAAAAAATTCAGATAACCATTCAAATTTTTGATGTAGGGCTATAAAGCAGCACGAAATAAAATTTAATTATAATTTCACATAGACATAAACACTTTTTGCTTATACAGGCTGGGACAATAAAAGCTCTTAGTTGTAAAATATATATAACTTTTTATATCAAACATTTTCATTATAATAAAAATAATCTATATTTATTTTTTTCTATAACTTTTGAGTATTTTCTGTATATACTTATAGTCGAAAATTGGCATTAATTATTTTATTTTATACTAAAAGTGTCAATAAACGTATCTACATACATCAAACATGTGATATGTATATCATTTATCGTTTTTAAAGATTTAGTCTATCCGCCTCTGTGGATTTTCCCTGAATCTAAATGTCAAATAAATTCATCTACCTTTTCAATATAAGCGTATGCAAGTGTGTTTGTGTGTTTCAGTGCAAATACTTGTAGATAGATGTGCGTATGTACTATATATCTCAGTCAGCAGTTTCCAACTTGTGTTCCGCTGAACCTCAAGGTTTAATTTAAGAAGTTTAATATATATGTTTTTTAATGCCGTTCCTAGAGGTGTTTATTATTTAAACAAAAAGCAAAAATCACGTTAAAAATATTGTCTGATAATGAAAGGATAACAATAGATTCTTAGAAAGTAAAATACTGTTTTGCGCATACAATTTACGAAACTCTTACAAAACCATACATTAAAAACGTTGTTAACAATATGTTAAATGATAAAACTTGTCAACAAATAAATGTAGTCTCATTCAGAGTTTCTTATGTAGCAAAATATTTTGAGCTCAAAAGTTGTGTTATTTCCAGGGCCGCCCTGGGAAAATAATGATTCCGGGCCTCATAACAAAAATAATATTAGGTACGAGGTAGTCCTTTCTAAACTAAAAATAAATATAAAAATTAGCCACAATGCGACATATTTTATGCGAAATATTTTAATTAGGCATTGAAAATTATTAAAAATATAAACTCATAATATTTATCTGAAAATTAGCTGTATTTTCTTTGCTGCTCAGTGTTTCTACATAGTGAATTTCTAGTCCAGGGCTTGCCATCGCGGTGAAAACGCTCAAATATCAAGTGTTTATATAATATATAGACTTTTTATAACAATATTACGAATGAGAATCGAATAAAGCACATCTAAACCAAATTTTGCCGCATTATTTTTTGCATTATTATCTCTTCTCGTGTCGGCGCCTTCAGTGCGAAAGCGCCGACACGATTTTATTGCTTTTGACGTGAATTATTGCCTTCTGAGGAGTGATAATAGTTTTCGCGCTCTCTTATTGACCAAAATAATATCGGTAAGAATAGCTATAATATTTTCAAAACATAGTATAAAATCGAAATGCAGACAAACTGTGGAGCAATATGTGAGATGCGATATCTGTCTCCAATTCTTCCGCTTATTTCCACCTGAGAGATGAATTGTCTTAGTTTGTATTTTGGACTTGACCTAATGAAAGTTCTAAAACTATAATTAGTTTTAAAACAGCAAATGAACGTTTCTAAACAGTCAAACTGAGCTTCATAGATATTTTAGAGGAGCAAATTACCGCCTATCAGTTAAATTATATTTTCACTATTAGAAATATAAATCAACTAGGGAAAATGTAGGTGGATTAACAAGCGAAAATATTACTTTAGCAAAAAATACACATTCACTGTAACATTTATACATCGGATGTAAATGAATAATGATAAGTTGGTAAATATATATATGTATATTACTACATATAGAAAAGTTTAAATCATATAATACCTGCCAGATAATATATATCTACTGGTGAAAATGTATACCAATATGATTTTATTAAAATGATAAACTGTTTCTTCTAGATTTTCTTTTGGGAATAACCACATAAAACTGATTGTGTTATTTATTTATTTTGCGGCATTAAATCTAGATGGCAAATTACTGATAAAACAATATATAAAAATAATAAATTTATATAATTTAATAGAATTTTAATAAAACTATAGAGTCGCAGCAAAAACTAGAATCTGTCCCTTTGATTAATAATGTTTATTGTAAAAGTACTACCAAGAAAGTGAGTGGGTACTTTTGAAGGCAATGTTCCACTCCTATTATTGTATGTATAAAATGGGCTGAAGAAACTTATACCTGAAATACACCAGTATATATTATACATCCTAAACAATTGTAGTTTAGTTCAGATTCATTATTTGAGGTCGGTTTTTAATTTTTTAATAAATATATTCTTGCTATGATTCTTTCCAGAGTCGGGCTCCTCAAGGAGAAAGGGCCCCGGGAATTTGTTTTCTCTCCCCTCCCTCATGGCTCATGAGTATCCTTTGAAAAATTATATTAATTAATGTAAAGTTATGATTAAAATAACACAAGTATTAGCTAGTTGCATATTTAAATTAGATGGCCGTACCCCGAATAAGTTTTTGTCAGATTCTTACACGATAAAAGAACCAGTAAATCCTGAAGAAGAATGGTAAATGGTTGAGTAACATTGCTTATTTGAGGCTATATTCATTGGGCGCTGTTTTTATTTTTCTTCATAAAAAAAAATAAACACTGTCTGGAAAAAGAAAATTTAATATTTTAGGAAACTGTGAAACAAAAAAAATTTAATGGATATAATGTATTATATTTTATAAAAAATACAGTGACAACAAATTAATGCTGTCCTGTATAAAATATATCAATCAGAATAACTATTAATCCTTTTAATGATAACGAAAAGCCAGAAGATCCTTCTAATTTAGAATATACAAATCTCGATAAATAAAATACTTTTGTGTGACTTAAAGGAAGAATATATGAATTTATCTAAAAAGACAATTCCTTACGCGAAAGCAAATTTTTGCTTTCAACAAAATAAAATAAATAAGTTGGATGTCATTCGTATTGATAAAAAATATTTTTTCAATCCTCCATAATAATTAATATTTTTTTCTTTCAGTTCTAAATAAATTTCATTTTTTAATTAAAAGAAAATATGTTGAATGCCGCTGATTTAAAGCATACCGGGTCAGTTGCGGAAATACCCGTGCCGATATTTACAAACGCAAAAGACCTTGCGATTTAGTCAAAAGCTCGTGTTTTTCGTGAATAGCTGAGGTAACAATATCGACATCCTGAATACGTTTCTGGTTAAATGAGTTCTCTCCTTCTCTTAAATTTTGTATTAGGCTGACCACAACGGATGTTCGAGTTACTGGCGAAGGGTTTTAAAAATGCGTTATTCAACCAGACATGAATGCTAATTATTTCACTGGAGATGAAGCTTATATTTATGTTGAATTTGGTCATGAATATTGACATAACAAAATAAAGCTTATGAGCATATTGTTTTTAATCTATTTATAAGAATCTAATTTTAGTTTATAATTTAAATTATATAAAACTTAGCCACGATAAAACAGTTAAAGACATTACTTATATATTGATTCGAAATTACATAAGCCCTCATTTTTTCAATATTAAATCGTGCTTGGAATATCTAAGTAATGATTCTAATCGATCATTTCAGATTATGTTTCCCTAGCTATCCTTAATTTCATGGATGAATATTGAGGTGATTAATTAAAATCGTGCTAGGTCATAACTTACATGATATAAACCTTATAGGTATAGGTAACAATTATAGCATCCCACATAAATATATAAATATATAGATATATAAATAAAATATATTTTATTTGCATTTTGTATTATTAATTATTACGTATCTATATTATAAAATGTATTAATTTAAAGTTGACTCTTACAAATAAAATATAGGTAAAATCCAAACATAAACGTTAAAAACTAACCTTAAGCTGCAAACACTTTTATTTTTAAGAAAAAATTAAAGAATAATAAATTGTAATATAATAAATATATACGTTAATGTAAGACACATTAATTGAAAAATGTAATACTATTAAACAACAGAAGAATGTTTAATCATAAACCTTGGCATTTTGTTTTAAAAAAAATTAATTTGTTTGTGGAAATAGTTTTTTAACCTTTAAAATAACTATGGCCAAATATCGGCCTATATGTATTAGTTATGCAAAACTACGACGGATTAAAAAATTGGCTGTGCACTTTTAGAAACAATTTTTTTAATAGACGATTTTTTATTATTATTTTTATAATTTTTGTATGATATGCCTTTTATTATTTTACACATCATAGAGAACACATATTTTTTTCCTAATAAATAGTGAAAGATGTTTTTTTTATAAAATCGCTTGGAAGTTTTTGCATATATCATATAAGAAAAACCAAATCAAAAATCAAACGATGGAAAAAATGTGTTTTTTCGTAATTTTAAGTAATAATGTTTAAAATATCACAAAATACATAGAGCACATTATCTGCATAGTCAACAATCAAATTTAAAGACGGATTATGAATATAATTGAATTTAAATCTCTACAAGCCAAAATTTGTTTGTTGTGTTGAGCTTTTGAAAGATGTTGCTGAGGTTCGAAAGAAATATTATCTGTCGGTAATCTAGTATAGTGATTTAATTACAAAAATTGTAAGAGCAGAAGGTTTTTTAATACATATTTTGTCAATAATATTTCTATCGGTGATTGAAAACTATTTTAAATGGTACTACCCATGATATAATTTTCCAATAGTTTTTTTTAGTAAATTTGTGACTTTGTCATAAATTTTAATAATTGTTATTGCTAGCATTTTTTTTGTTGTACGGCCAAATAATGTATCGGATTTTTTTTGGGTTTTGAGGCCGAGGGGTGTGACCTTGCAGCCAAACCAGCATCATAAAAGAAGCAGAGAAACAGAAGAAACACAATGGAGTCAAAGCAGCAAAGACAAACCATGAGACCGCAGCGACACGAGAGCCATTAGTGGATCGAAGAGAACACATCGCGACAATCATAGCCGACAATAATACAACTCAACTTCCATGATCGCCTATTTTAACTTCGCCACCTGAGAGTGGCATTTAAATTTATTAATATATATGTGGTAATTTATATTTTTTTATTATTAATATAAATAGCAATTATACTTTAAACTTGTACTTATTTTGCAATTAATAACTTCTCGCTATTATATTTTAATAGTTTTATATTTTTAATGTTTCTTAGAATAATGTACCGTAATGTAACCATAATGATTACAATAACTTCATTATAATACATTTAGCACATTAACATTGCGAAATTATTGTGAATTCATAACTTTAATAAAATTGCTGAATTTTATTGAAGTTATTTATTCGCTTTAATAAAATTGTCTTTGACCGAATACATAACTTAAATTATTATTAAATTTTAAGATATGTAAAGATACAGATAAGCACAAAACATATTATAGAAACTATAGTGAGCGTCAATTAAGTTAGTTTTAATATTATAGTCATTCGATTGCTTTTTTAGCACCCAACGCGCGTAGAATTTTCAATAAAATTTGGATGATTAATGATGTAGTTGAAAATCAATTAAAATACCTCGCTTTTATTTTTACTATTCTTTCTAAATATCTCTTTTTGATTTTTAAAACTTACTGATAACGATTATATCTAACGTATTTACATAATTTGTCTTACTAACGAACAACAACTTGGTATATCTAGTAAAGTATAAATTACATCAAATCAGATATACAGTTAAGGCCTTACTATGTACTTTATTGCTACTTGTTTTTTTTGATGCATAAAATGTTAGCAATGGTTATTATTAAAAAGATTTCTGGGGCAAATAAACTCGATAAAAACCCAGCGTTCAAGTCATAATTGCAAAAGAATACATAGATTTCGCATTTTATTACCATCGCGTCGAACCAAATCTGCCGCAAAAATCGCTATTGCGCGTTTCCAAGCTTTTGCCGCATGCTTGAAAAAAATACACAAAGGGCGAATAGGAAAGCCCTACTACTATAACGACTACTACGCCGTGCCATACATTTACATTTTTTTACGCAGCGAAATTGTATCACCACTCTGCGCTATCCGTCACGCTTCGCTCGCTCTGTTTACACATCACGTCTTATTTTCCCCCTAGAACGTTCGACTTTTTCACAGAGCCAAAAACATCCGATCATGCAAATACAGTTTTGTAATATTATGTATCAGAAGCTTGTGGCTGATAGTTATATTGTTAATGAAAATTTCATTAAATTTCAAATTACGCTACACAAAGCCCACGTTAATCGGTACACCACAATCGTGATCAAATAAGAGCAGACAATATATCTATCTACATATATACAGCCTAGATAAGTGCAAAGGCTAACCATAAACTAACATTAAAATATTAAAAGTTACAGTATATTATGAGAAATTTTTAAACGATGTAAAACATACACAGTTTATTTGTTCAATTTTTTAAATATGCTTGTAATAAGGATTTCTATTGTAGATTTCAATTTTATAACTTAAAAATACAATATTTATAAAACTGTCAGTGCGAGCTACAAATGACATTTGCTTTTAATTATATGATACAAAGAACGACTGTTTCTCGTTTGACTAGAATCGTCAAAAAATTATCAATTACTTTAAACTAGAAATTCAATATAAAAATGTGACAGTAATAACTGGCATTTCTTTGTTTTGAGTTGAACATACGATTAAATAAGTGTTGTATTTTTTTGATGCAATGAAAACAATACTAATTTGTATTCGTGATTTAATACCAAATATAGAATTATCATAAGCTTGCAATAAAATATCCGATTTTTTCTTTCTATTTAAAAATCACATCAGCAACTTTCATCCAACATGTTTTTTTGCTTATTACGCGTTGATTGTCCGGCAGTCACCAAGAGACTAAGAGAGTATGCGATCTGCGTTGCGTCGCTTGGCCTCTATTTGGCGGTTATTGAGAATGTCTTTGGATTGCTCTGCTCCTTTTGATTATTGCTGATTATTATGTATCGCCTTGCATTTTTTTGGCAAATACATTTCTTTAAATTTTGCTACTCATTAAGTGCTTATTTTAATTATACCTGCTGCTAAAATAATAAATAAAATATGCAATTTTTAAAATATAATATATATAAATCTCACTTCAGTCACATAAACATCACAATCATCAATCATATATTTTTTAAATATGTCGTAATTTGAACAAACAAGTTTACAATTTTCTACGCACTCCTTTATCATTCTTTCGGAAAATCGTAACTGACAAAAAATAAGTAATATATTTTATTAGAATAAAAACATCAATAAATTATGAGAGCTAAACTCGGATTATTTTTGACCGAAATGACTATTTATTCTCTCCATAATATCAGCTTTTTCATGCAGAAAAATATTGATGGATTCTATTTTGTAATTTCGAATTACTTTAGCTGATTTAAGACATTCTTTGATATGATTGTATATTATTTAACATTTCTTTTGCCCGAAACCATAGATCACAATAATAACACAATTAGGGATGTATTACATAGCAATAATTTATTATAAGCAAGGGATTTTTTATTATTAAAATGAAAAAATAATAACGTACTATTTACATATACATATTCAAGACAGTCAATTAAACTAAATTTTTAATATAGATTTATTATGCTTATATTGATATAAATGCATATAAAAATAAATTTAAATAATGTTTAGATTTCTATTTAGTCTGAAATTCAAAGACTATATTGAGTTTGGTTTTAGTTTCGTCCGAAAATAAAAAAGCGGTTGAAAAGTCGTTCTTTAATATTATAAATATCTATGATTTACATTAACATATGAAGTGAGATAGATAAGTTCGCTTAGTTGAAATGAGGTAAACTTTAAGCGAGTTTCAAAAATGTATGTATTATAGAGAGAGCTTTATAAAGAGAGTAAATTTTATTCAGAGGCACCTTAAATGTAAAAGCCCTCAAACTATCTCGGAAATGATGTCAGCCATCTAACGTTCTCTTTTAAAAACTATGTTTCACTAATGGCATGTACTTATCAGACGGAAGTCTGTTGAAAACGATAATCGACACACTTAATATCGAAAAAGTAGAGAAATTTATACAAACGAAAAAACAACTCGCAACTAGATGTACATTTCGAGTATCCGAATTTACCATACCACGACAAAAGTTTTACAAAAATTGGATATCAATAATTCTGGAGAACTAGCAAATCTCGTTGCCTTTCTTAAACAAATATATTGAAATCAAAATAAAGGAAAAAAGCAGCATTAAAAAAAACATAATCAGATGTATGTTGTTGTGTAATAAAATAAAAATAACTATATTTAATTTACAATTTTTGTAAGCTTTATTACTACCTCAAAAATATACATATATATATATAAATATAATCTGTTAATATAAGCTCATTATTAACGAATTAAGGCGGATGTGAGCTCGAGGTAAGGGGAATAATGGATATGGTAAAATGAGCAATGTCAAAGCTGACGAAGATTTAAAGTAATATAAATTATAATGTCTTTAATTTAATCTTTCGTTTTAATAATATTCGTATATGGTTCAAAATATACTATGGGCTAAAGAGATACTAAAGGTGGACGCATTTAAAATGTAGTGCTGTTATTTTTAGTAGAGAAATAAAACCTATGTCTGGGAAGAGCTTTAAATCTAAGAATAGTTTTTGGCAATATGAATAAAGAAATTACTTTAGTCCTTTGAAAATATATCGCGGAGGAAAACAATAACATACTGGGAGCTTCTAAGGAACAAGAGAAAGGTGACCCTCACCCTTTATCTTGTTCCTACCAGTTTATCTATTACCCCTTTCGGTCTCCAATTGACAGTCTTTTATTTGTAAATATATAACAATAATAACATGATAATATTATATGTACAAATATGATGAATTATTGCAAATTAAAAAATTGAGAAAATTGTATTAATATATTACGAGATAATATGTTAAATATAAAATTTATAAAGTATTGTTCATAGAAGACGTTTTAAAATTAAAATTTGTTAAAAGCTTATGTCTGTGCCTTTACATCAAATCCTTTTAAAGTTGAACAAAAATTTCGTATTATTAATCTATATATTAAGCATGAAAACCAATACAAGTATTAACCTTTTATTTATGTTTCTTAAAGTCATTTTTATCAACTTTAGTGACGAATAAAACTAAAAATGATTTATTTAATATGTTCAGTTTTATTCGTAAAATTCTATTTATAACCAAGATCACACCCTACAATGTCAAAGAGAAACAAATTGGCGGAGAAGATTGTTTAATTATCTGAAGAAGAGACAAAGACCGTGGAAGTTATTAAATTGATACTGTCATGTCGAGCGCTACTACCTTTGTATGCTTATGACAAGTTTTGAGCACTTGTGATTAGTCATTAAAATATTTCAGCAAACGTGCAGAGAACACAAACTTTTACATGACAATAAAATATGTCACGCCTAACTTATCGAGAAAACAAAAATACACGCACTAGGTAAGTTTTAATAATATAAACTAAAAAGTTTTAAAAAAATGACTACAAAGTTTAGCGTAGTGCAAAACCATACATCCTAAATTATTGTTGTTCTTAAAGATTTTTTTCTAGGCTTATAATTATATACAAATAACATTTTTTATTCATATGCAGATTTACAGCGATTGTTTCACAAACAGAAAAAAACGATTCTTCGAGCAGGTAGCGAAACCTATAAATCAACTTTCTATATTTAACGCAAATATATCGACGCAATTACTTGCAGCACTAGAATTTTTTTATTAAAAATAACAGGATTTCAGTGCCGCCTAAATATCCCAGGATTTGTCAAGGAGTCAGAATTAGTCTGCTCATATTTATGCAGTAATATAAGGCGAAATTCCGTTTAAAAACCTTACATCGACTATACATTAAGATGCTTTGTTTTTCACTTTGAACCAGCTAGGACTGAAAATACATTTCCTTATATAACTTTGGTTATGGTATTGTTTATTTATTTAATTTATTAAATAAGACAAAATATGAATGACTTTAATATGCAGTATCCTGTATACAAACAAGTATGTATATATATTTTTTTATTATTATTTTTTAATATAAAAGGCAACAAGTAATATTTTAGACTGACAAAATAATTTTAATAAAGGCGTTTGTTTTTATCCATATGCCCGTGAGGCTTTTCCTAAGAAAAGTTCGAGCAATTCGCCACTGTAAAAAAATAAGTATGCAAAATAAGATATTTAAAGCGTATTAAAAGAAAAGCCGGCAATGCGGTAGAATATATAAATACAAAAGCTCCATATTACATCGTGTATGTGTGTGTGTACGCATTAATTAAGACCTTTCCGAATTAATTTAATTTTTAACGACATTCCTACAGATGAACTTTTTAAAAAGACATTTTCTGCCGTAATTTAATAACGATGTCGGGCGAACGCCTGTACAAGGTTTATATCTCTTTTTTTTTGTAAATAGGAACAAAAAGAAAAAAGGGAAAGAAATAGGCGGACCGACCGACATAAGTCAACTTTCGGAACAAAATGAGCGATATTTTTTTTTTTTTGGGTAATGGACTTAAGCAAATTTATTTTCACTAAAGGAAAACACTCTTATACGTCACGAAAGCTTGAACGAAAACATTTTACACCGTGCATATTTTCACTCGGGGCCATTAATTCGTTTGATGGGACCAAGGAGCAGCAGCACCTTAGGCTAATGCGATTTTAATGAAAAAATCTAAATTTATCTTATTTTAAAAAGTGAATGTTTTTATTTTAAATATATAATTATAGCGGTGTTTGTCTTAAACATAAATAAAATAAACATAAAAGTCTAAGCGATTATGAATGTACATATGTGTTGCGTTCATAGCATTGCTTTCCCCAATTTATTCTATAAAATAAAATACAAATAAATCTTTAATGCATTTAATTATTGCTATATATCTGTCAATACTGTTTTGCTTATATTATATTTTAAAACTGCTCTAATTGTTAGAAACGGGAAATGAGTAACGCACATATTTTTACATAAATACGCACTACGATGAGTTAACGTTACACATTCTTCACAACAGCAGCTCTAAATTAAATAATAGTTTGCTTAATATATATATTACTATCGTTGTAAAGTTATTAGACTCATTAGGCATTATAATTGACATGTGTAGTGGTGATTTTATAACAGATGTTGTTTAACATACATTTAATGAATAAAGATTTTATTCCTAACAAATATCAATGTTTTATTGTGTACCATATATTATGCTAATAATTTTAAAATTAAATCAAGTTGAGTTTTAATAATAATATAATATATTTAGTTGCATTTTCTAAGATTACTTTGTTGGTGTTTTAAAAGTGGCATTTCAAAAATTTTCCAAGCACCCTATAAAGTTCATAGAAGCGTAGGTACTAGTCTGTAAATGGCGTATGAATCTAAGGAAGTGAACATTTCATTTCAGCTGCACATAAAACGTCATAAGATGTCGGAAATGAAGTTAGCACTCCTACCTACATTACGCGAGAGCTTCGTTACTGTGAAAATATATAATTTCATTTCAGTTATATAAAGTGAAATTCCCTTGCTGGTCTATTGATCTCAACTTTAATTTTAAAATAATTTGATTATTCCGGTATTTGTGTGCGCGACGATGATAATAAATTAAGGGTTGATCTCGAGACGGGGGGTGTCGTTAGGAGATTTTGGAATTTTCCGCGTCGGAAGGCTCATATATTACAACTTTTTGTCGCAGGGCGCAAAAGAACAAGAGGAAATTTTCTTGCTTTCGCGAGGAAATTAAACCAATTTATCAAGCGTCAAAGATACGCACTAACGTTTGCTGCTCTTTTTTAGGGTATGCCATTTAGAAATTTCAAAATATGTTTTAACACTGTAAAATGAATTTGATTGAAACAATTAATACACTTTAAAAATATGAATATTTTATGTAATAATATGGAAAATGTAATTTATTACCAAAATAAAAATAAACAAGATGTCTCCTATTTTAGAAAATTAAAAAAAAAAAATTAACTGCTCAAAATACATTAAAAACAAAATCAGCAATCATTTCACGACAATGCAAAATTAAATAAATCAAGAGAATAAATAAAAAGAAAACACACAAAAGTCCACAGGATATTAGCATTTAAAGGTAACAAAGAGAATTAGAAACCCTCAATAATTTTCTTTCCAAATCAGACGCAATAACAGATAATGGGTCAGAGACGATAGAGACATGATTGAAGCTTTCGGCGATCACTTACTTTATGCAATTAAATCATTTCACAAGAAAGACACGTGAAAAAATCAGAATGTTGACAATGAAATCTACGATTTTTTTAAATGGACCTCTTTAGATGTAAAATCATTTTAAAAATTCTTAATAAAAGAAGTAGAATAAGTAATAGAAAATTATATGAAGGCTTAGAAGACACCAAGATATGACCTTATAAGCGGCAGGCTGATAAAATATTTGCCGGTGAAAATCATCAGATTAATGACCATCCTATTCAACTGAGTAATTAGATTAAACTACTCTCCAAAAAATTTATTGAAAAATTGCTCAACTTATAATTATTTTACTGAGCCAGAAAAAGAACCAGTTGACAAAAATATTATAAAAAATGTTATTAAAAATATTCGAACCATAGAGCAAGTGAAAATTAAGATTAATTACAAACAATATAAAAATATTAGCTTTTTATTTTTATCAAAAGCATAGATAATTACGTAAATATAAAATTTAATGTTAAATTTGTATTAAATATTTCATCATAATGTCTCATCAAAAGCTGTAATTAAAACACCGCCATTGAAATCTATCGAGCTTAATGAAAGTGCTTTATCAACTAGCTCTAGTAACTTGACCTGAATTTACTGCAATCCTGTCGACATGCCTCTCATTCAAGCTATACCTGATATGAAGTTTCTTAACATTTTTCATTAGTTATTAATCTAGTATTATATTTTATGAACCATTATTTTTTTATTATTTAATAAAGTGAATCAATTATTAAAATAACCATAACATTTAAGCCATTTTAAGATAAAAATATATAGAGAAAATCGGGTGAATAAAACATACATCCCGCATATTTATCACAAGTTCTTTTATATATATATATATATAATATATAATATATAGAATATATCCAAGAGTACGTATTTTACTTACACATAAAACTCCGAAAAGCTTTCAAAGCTCCCACCGCAAGATGCCTCATATTGAAATTAACCGCCGTTATTTGCTCACCTTGGCGAATATCAATGGAGAACTTTGAATTTAGGTTTCAATTCCAGCATTTTGTGCTTAATATACTAGCTGTATTTACGTGTGTATGTATGCGGATATTTTAAAGGAACTCACCTATGGCTAAATTACAGTGCCTTTCCATCTGACTTTGAAGTAGCTCGCTGTACTTTTCGGTCGAGCTTTCCACCAACTTATCGTCTTTCAAGATGTTTTCAATACATTTGGATAGCGCGTCTTGTGCCTCTTTCCTCTCTTCGTATACTTTCTCTCGGTCTTCCTTCAAATTCCTGAAAAAAGTTGTGTGTTATACGTTTGATTTTAAGCACACGATTGAAATAAAACAAAGCTTGGCTTGTGTACTTACCAACCCTTTCGTTTGTCGATAGAATACGAGTCTCCCTCTTTCGCATACCAATCCTTTAAGATGGATTCTTTTATGCCGAGAGAATGGCATTGTTTTAGGATCGTCTCAAACTCTGTCGTTTCTATGATCGGCGGTAGTACTGGTAAACTTTTGTAGCTTTCGCTACTTGATAGCCACTAAAAGTAAATACAATACATGTATATATATATATATTTAAAAAAAAAAATATAACTCTTTCTAATATATTATTATTATTTGAAAGACAATCAAAAATTTAAGATACAAAATCAGCCACAACAAAGACCCTTTACTCATTTCTTCATATACATAAGAAAAAATGTATCAAAAATATGCTGTTTTTTTATTTTTGTTTCTGGATAAGGGTTGTCCACAAAGGCCAGTTCATAGATCGATGCTGTGAAACGAGCTCTTTGACGACGAACTTATGTTAATGAACTGTGATTTTGTCGCGTATACTAGCAGAAGAAAAATCAAGTTTAAGACAAATATTTAACAAGCAAAGAAAAAGCACCCAAAATTTATACCTATTCATTACAGTCTTTGTATATACTATACAAATAAATAAGTTATGGTTATTACAATATAAAATAACATTATAAGACGATATTACTTATATTACATTAAGGTTTAGTCCTACTTTGTAATTAAGTTCAAATCGATTTCGTGTATAATTAGGTCATCGTTAATTCTCTTCTGAACACGATTACTCCAAATAATTATTACTACCTGCTAAATCTTTAAATTATTGCAAATCTAAATAATTTATTTATTTACCAATCAGGTAATGTATTTATGTCACGTTCTAAAATTTAAAAAAAGTATAAAAGAAACAGATCAGTACATATATTAAAGCAATACAAAAAAATATTCGTATCATTGAAAATGTATCTCTCAATTCAATGATATGAATATTTACGTGTCCCAAAATATAATCAGTTTTTAGATTGATTAGATTTTGGGACACAAATTTACAAACCCAACTTCGATTTCGTTTACAGTTTATGCGTTTTGCAGTCATTTCATGACATGTAAATATTGAGTTTCAGCAAAACCAAATAAAACCTATTCCACCGGTTATTGATACGACCTATTTGTATCGGATATACGAGCTGACCGCATAATGTCGTGCAATCTGACGTAATATCGCAAACATTTAATTTACAACTATACGTTCAATACCAGCTGCAATTAACCGTGTTATTTGATCTCCCATACTTTACATACCTACGCTAACGTTTCTGTGTCTATTATGTGTAATGTTTATCGTGGATATCGGGTGTTTGCGTTTCGCGAACCGTGGTCGTAATTGGCTCGTAAATATTGCTCGAAAATCTAATGGTTCATAATTAACAAAAAAATGCGCTAAACTCGCCTCCAAACTCGAAAGTGTACAGATAAAATTACTATACCAAAAAGAAGCATGCTCTCGACGTTTTGTGGCATATTTTTATCTCTTGCAGATGATCTTGTAACAAATGAGGCTCTTCTGACTCGACCTCGCTACATCCATAATGCATATCAACCAATTCGATCTGAAACAAGAAGAAGTATTTCTTTATATATTGTTATTAATATAATACAAATACAGCGAATAATAAATCATTTATTTTTGAGGCACATTTATTTATTTAAAATTTCTCAGCTTTTTACAATGTGGCATAATGTAATACATGCTTTCGATGATATAATTCTGCGCTAAAATCACCATTTACATAAACAAAATGTGGGATGAGAACATTCAGAATTAGAAATTGCCAGACTCTAAAAAATAATCAAATACGTTTATCAGGCCCTCTAAAATATGACATAATAAACGGTTTGGGATTTACTGTACAATCATTAAATATAAATCCAGTAAAATATTTTTTGCGTATTTTAAAAACAATTTGTCTAACACAACTGCAAATTGTAAGATGTAATGCACTTTCAATTTAAACGAATGAATTATTACTATCTCGCACCAAAATCTCTTAAAAAATCACTAAACCACGTTATATTTATACTCCACATTTTTATTTTTAAGCAGTTTTAATATGGTTCCAAGAAACGGTTCATTTAGCAAACACATTCACAATAAAATATGTAAAACAACACAACACTAAAAAATAATATAGATTGTAAAGAAAATCAGTTTTGTTGAGATTTTAAGAAATAAATCTTACAATCGTATAAAATTTAGTCCTATCGAGATTTAATCAACCTCTATATTCACTCGCGAAATGGAAAAAATATATGTAAAGCGAATCTAAAGAGATCGATCGCAAATAATTATTAACAGAGATTCCTATCTTGAATTCGATTAAATTGTGTTGAGGACTAGAAAATATATAATAAAAATATAAGTGAATAAAATCTTATCCCACTATTTTCATTTATAATACTTAAATTTTAAGAGGAAAACTTGTATTGAAAAACTTGTCACAATAAATACTTCTTAAAAAAACTTTTACGGTGGTCTATACCGTTTATAAGATACACGCAGATGCTCTTTATTTTTATTGTTGTTCGTATATAGAAAATGTGTAGTGTAACCATTAATACAATTTAAAAATAGTACAAAAAATTATGTATCTAAAATTAAAAATATAAATACTTACATAAATAGTAATGAATGTTCCATATGTTCAAATGTACTTGTTCAGAAGTAGCGTTTTGAATAAATCAGATGTTGAGAGTGCTGAAGGAACCATTATAATGTACGAGGCGTGCGATAAGCAGCTTTTTATTTTTTTAAACATTCCCAACATTCATAGCTATTCGCGGATGAACGAATAAATGGAAATTTATGCAATATAAAAATTGAGTCGGAACGAAGGTTTTCTTGCAACAAGAAAGTAAGGCTGTATCGTGTACATAAAATATTATTTATGTAGATTCTTGTGCGAGATATTTTTTTTTAAATTCCATTTGATGTCATTTAAAATATAATATTAAGCACTTAAAGAACGTATTTTTACATATATTTAGTATCTAATGTCATAAATATTATTACATGTAAACCATATAATTTAAAAACATAACTGTGTGTAAGAGCACTGATGAAACGATAGAAAAATAAGGTTTAATTAAAACATTATGGTGATGGTGTATGTTAACTCATATACATATATGTATTATGTTTGTGTGTTTTTTTTTATAACGCACGTTAATGTCAAAGCGGCAACTTGACGTCCCTGTAAAAATATGAGTGTATTTATAAATATGTATGTATGTAGAATCAAATATGAATTTTTACTTATTCATTGAAAAAATATTTGACTTTATTATCAATACATTAATGAATGATATAAGCAATGTCTATGTTTAGAATACTTATTAAATTATATAATAATATTTTTATATAGAAAATCAATATAAAAGTGTAATATAATATTAATAAATAGACTATGAATCTAGGATTGCTCTCAAAATCTTGCTGTCTTTACTTGAATTTTACTCTACTGATTTTCCTTCTTTTAATATAAGGTTGTACTTAGCTTTCATATGAAATTTTATTTCGACTTTTGTTGTTAGTTTTTTTAATCCGGATATTTTTCTGCACGTAAATTATTTTGTATTATATATCACATATTTATTATTTATCCGTTTTATCATCTGTGTCGACAACTTGTGGTTAATTATAGTGTAAAATAATCAACATTTTTTTGCAATACAATGATCCAGGCACTGTCCTCAGATCACGTTCCTGAATTTTTTACACCGGATGGTGAAGCTGAGGTTATCCATAAAATTATCTTTGATTATAACAATTTTGATTGGAAGGGTTTCGAGAGTATTGTCGAGTCTTGTATAGTAGTTGGGCGACAAAACTATACCCCAACAGTTAATTAAACTATCGATGATGATACTAATTATTTAAAAACTGATAGTATCAATATCGAATCGTAAAATGTTTCACAATTATATTAAACTTACTTCATCTATTATTAAATTATTTGAAATTAAAATATAAAATAAAAAAGCAGTGGCAAAAAAATTTATTTCGGCAATTAAAAACTTTCGCGATAAAATTCAGAGCATTAAAAACGAAACGTGGTCGTGTAAACTTGAAAAGTTAAAGTCAGCAGTATGGAAAGTAACTAAATCGCTTAAAAATAAACACACAGGAATTTCACGGTTAAAATCTGGAAATATCATAGTTGACACGGATCATGATAAGGTAAGGATGTTAGCTGACGCATTTTCTGTAGCGTACGAAGTTACTAAAAAGCTTAAACACTAACTGAATCCGCGTAAAATTCCAGCAAGGGTTTCTCAAGGAAGTTTGCTCGGGCTATTCCTCTTTATCTTGTGTACGACCGATATTCCAAAAATAAAATATACGCGTTTATCTATGTACGCTGACAATTCAGCTATTTTAACTAGTGCATACGGTCTTAAACCAATCGTCAATAAATTACATAAAAATGTGAAAAATTAAAAAAAAACAATTATTATAGAAGCAATTATTTTTACAAAATATAAAAATAATTGCTTCTGACTTTTCCTAAATGAAGAGGGTAATAATGTCTCTATTTATCCTGAACTAATTTCATAGTAAAGAATAAATATGTAGCTCAATAACAATGCGGGATAAATCAATGACATTTACTTATCTGGCTTTATCTCTGAAAATTATTTATTTTAGTAAATATTTTTAAATATCCAAAAATATATTAACACTAAACAATTTTGCCATATCATCTTTAGTTATAAAAATATATATATAAATGTTTTATTATTTTTTAGAACGGTAATACATTTTGATTAAGAAATATTATAAAAATAACCAGCGAATACACAGAATGGTCCTAAAATATTTTTTCCACAACGTAGCGTAGATTAATATATAGATAAAAAATATATAACAAAGAGATATTATGTTGTGAGAAATCATAACAAATTTACCGCTGCTATATAAAAATGTTTAATATCTAGTATTTATGATATTTTTCTAAAGCATAACGTAAATATAATTTATCACAAGATATTGTAAATTAAGGAAGCGAGTTTGGAACTTATTCCAGGTATGTTTATGCTATGTGTTAAACAACTAGCAAATGGGATTTTTCTACTACATCTTAGAAGTTCGCAAACTAAAATATGATATCAGATAAAATATTAAGCTTCATTCCATTAAGAGCAAAAAGATAAATACGTACGTTTATTATGTTACGTTTCAGATCTATAAAAAATAAACTATAATGATAAATGCGCAAAACCATGTTTTTTAACTTAATAAAATAAAAATAGATGCTTACTTAAATATTTTTATATTTAATTACGACCATTATTTTAATGACGAGTCTTATATTTTGACTAAACCTAGATTTATTTTTGAACACAAAACACGCCGGAACAATGATGGAAAATTAAGGTCACTCTCTCTGCCTTCGCAAACATCGCGACGAAATTTAAATTAAATTAAACACGAATCCTTATTGTGTGTATCTTTCCTTATTTCCCTTTTTATATATTTTCAAAAATCCCTCGCTTAATTACAAAGTTCCATTGAAATCAGGCTCAGGTTCAGCTTTGCTGCGATATCAGTGCCTCACTACGACGACGGATTAATTAAATCCGGAACCGCTCGTGCATGACGTTATCAATTACAAACCATCGATCATTTCCGATAACCCTTGGCCCAATCCGAATATAATGTCTATATATAAATTTATATGTATAAGCACATTGAACAACAATTGAGTTGTAGTTGTAAAACATATATTTTACTATTTATTTCTCCTACATATCTATCTATATCTATCTACATACTATCTACTTATGTATTATTTTAATTTAAGATAACTGAAGGCTTACATAGAAAAATAATTAATTATAGTTTATAATTATTAAAATATATAGCACCGATTTTAAATATGGATTGAAATCCAGTGTCTCACTATTTACTTAGTAGTTGTTAATTGTGTTCATTTATATGAAATGCAAATTAAACATGCTTGTAAAAATATGTATTATATTGAACAACGTAACAAAGGCTTTTATTATGTTATATATTTAATTACATAATATATAATTATTATTTATGGATTCCATAATAAATACTATTTTACGATGTTTTGTTCTGTGACATACTTATTAATCTTGTAACTTTTCCTATTATCGACAAAGGTCCTTAGTAAAATCGGATTAACTAATCAGGCGAAACTTGAGGTGTACAATGGCGAAACATTATTTAAAATGATTGACAAGGTTTTAAAATATTATAAGATTTATGAATTTTGATGGATGAAGGCTTGACACCCAAAGCCATATTGTTTATTTTTGACTTGCTGTTTCGCTTAACTTATTTTTCAATTAATTGTATTTAAAATACAGTAAATGGATAATGCAATCTTAATATTCAGCAATGATATATGTACAATATATTCTTTAACATGCTACTTTGACAAGTTACAGCTATTGAAAAGCATATATACTTGTATTTAACTCAAGTTCTTTATTTTATGACATAGCTTTCGAATGCTCTACAAAAAATATATTTTTTTAGATGCTAAGCCGAACGTCGTATATGTATGTATTATATAGTTTAAAGCGATTTAAAAGCAATCGCTGAGAGAGAAAAAACGCCCTAATTGAAATTGAGCCGCCTTTAAAAAAGGTGCCCTTATAATTTGAAAGTGATTATTCATCCTGATGTCGCTCCGTGTCGTGTTTCCTTCGCCAAAGCGCCTTTGTACCGAGCTATTGTCGAAAGTTCCCGGCCTTGCTGGCGAAAAAGCTCGACGGAATCTGTTCGTACCCATCGCCTTTGTGCACGCGTAACAAAATGGCCGGCCTTTACATACTTGTAATTACCGAAAACGTTTCGTCAACACGAACGGGAGCCATTGTCAAAGACGCCTTGTCCGTCGCGAACGAAGGATAATTTGTTTGCGAGGGCGTGTTGCTATTTCAAGAAAACCATATTGCCGTAATTGTACTCCGGTTCATCATTGTTAGGGAATTTGTTATTGTTGTCAAGGTTTAGACTAACTAGTTGCCGAGCTAGTTTATACTAGGGTCTATGGAAAGGAAATTTTCTCGTAGTATAATTATCCTTTTCAAAATCCAGGGTGTTTAAGCATATAATGTAAATAAAGCTTCCAGTACTGGCTGCAATAATGAATAAAATAAACAAGTTGTTAATGAAAATATAAGCAGTTGATCCTGCATATATGTACATAGATTTATTATATAAGAGAAAATTTAATAAAATTTAATGAAACCGCAATAGTTATGCGTAGTCTGCTGGTCAAATTATCGTAAATTTGCCGATGGTCTCAGATTTTGAGTTTAAATCTTCGCTGTTTCTGTGCTGATATTTAACTGCCAAAATACAAATTCAAATATTATATTTGAAGTAGAGTATTGGTTTTTATTTTGACGCTATTCTGCTTATTTATACATTTTTCTAATCAATCGGAGCTGATGGGGCGTGAATAGAACTTGCAATGAAATGCCATTTATAATGTACTTGAATATCGGCTAAATAAATTTTTAATAAATTATATTTTTTTAAATTTTACTTATATATTAAATATAAAACTTTCGTTTAATTTGTACATATTTTATGTACTCTCTAACGATGCTGTTTTACTTCGCACGAATAGCACAAGACAAAATAGTCCTGACTTGTAAAACAAAAATAAAAAGTATCCACAGATGAAAACTTATCGTAATTATGCAGCTATCATTCAGCCAATCGCTGCAGTCGCTTCTTAGAATGACGAAATACGCCTTTAGAAAGCGACGTTCGCTTGATGGGCATTGTCCAAGGTCGTATTGCATTGCAACTGGAATCTTATAGATCCGTTGATTTATTATATCCGTGACTGTTTCGCAATAAATAAATGACGGGAAATTTTTGCTGTAAGAACCAAACTCGGTGTTATTTATGTGATTTTTTGCTAATCGTAACGAGAACTATATGGTCTGAAATTCTTTACGCTATTGTCTTGTTTTCTTGTTATTGGATGACTATTTTGATCACAGTAAATTAACGCAAGTTTTGAGACAATCACCCTTTTACATAATTAAAAGCCTTTTTAAAATAAGTACAGATGCCATCTACTTGATTGCCTATATCGAGATTTTTTTGTCACAAAATTATAAATACAGAGCATAATATATTTAAAATAATTTATTTCATTTACTACTTTCTATTCCGCAAATTTATCTACAGCACCTTATATATTTTATTAATATATGTATATATCAATAGATTCATAAAATGATGACAACTAAATGTTTTAAATTTAATAAGTAATTTTATTATACATGTGTCTCGATAATAGATACATTTTTATTTTACTCTCAAGTCTAGAATTTATGTAAGGATTTTTCAGACTTTGTTACAAGGATTTTAAAACTGACACAGCCTCGCTATAAGCTAGTCAAACTCCATATATATACCTAGCAAGCTTATCGATTGATTCCATCTAAGTGCACTTAGTAAGTAACTACGGCAAAGTCATACAATAAGTCCAAACTATACCGAAAACCACTAGCGTTTTCTGTAAATCCACTTAACATTGAACAAGTTTTGCTACTAACAGGTTTATAGGTAAATTTAAAATCTGCTTTCATTACAGTACATTTTTTGTTTAAACCAGTTTTGTTTAAATAATAAAATATTTTAACTATCTTTATAATACATGGTACAAATTTCATTGATGTAGTACTGATTATTATTTCTATTTATCTCTCGTTGCAACCTGACAGGCATAATCTCACTGCGTCACAACTTGGTAATACCTTGAAAACCACTAGACTTTGCAAACTAATAATTAGTGACATCTATATAATTAATTATAAATAATTATGTGTAATATAATTTACAATTAATATATGTCACTTTGCAGCTGGAATGTTTGCAGACATAATTACAATTTTGTGTTTGCAGTTCTTTAAATTTTACCGACTACGCTATTCCGACCTAAAATAATTAAACTTAAAGTGTGAATGTAGCCGTGAGTATTTAAAAAAACTGCATAGTAAGGGGTCAATCAGATTTTTGACTCATAGACAGAAAAAAATAAGTATGTGTTTATTGGCCTACTTTTGTTCACTATAAACTGGTATGGTATAGATTTTTTAAATCTAAGATAAATCAATAGGTAAATTTAGATTCAGGCATATGAACTTTTGAAACGAAAACTAAAATACATTGTCCCATTGAAACCTTGAACTGTTGTTGCAGTATTAATAAATACAAATCGTCCCATAACCTAGGTTATGTTAGGTTAGGTTTGATCCTGAAAACGTATCATCTAAATAACCACTAAGTGCACAAACAGTGACTATATTTTCAGTTATTTCTTGGGTGATAAAAACAGTTTATAATTAAAATATCTAAAAATAAATCATAGCCAAATACCACCCCAGGTAAATGGTAGTTTATAAAGTCTACTAAAAAAGGAGGCTTTGAAACATTTTACGTATAAACAACGATAGATTTTTTTAATAAGCAGCAAACTATGGTTAACGTGTATTATATAAATTATTACTTTATAAAGTTGCATAAGACTTTTAACAATAATTAGCCTTAATTACGTTTGAATTTATATAAATTTATTTTTATCTTCGTAATTTAGCTAATAAGCGAGAAACAAGTCCTAAGGGAGCGATGATGAATCCCAGTTAAAATTACCCAAGAAATCGTCAGATGCAAACCTAATCTTATTATATTATGAGTGCGATGCCTCGTTTTCATCACGCCGAGCCGACGCTAACAAGTTTACCTGAGAAATGAGCGCTCATTAATTTTCAGCAGTCAGCTGAAAATTTGCATCACAAAAAGAACTGATTCATCAAAGACGCTCCGTTTGCACCTCGTCAAAGGAATTAACCAACGGACGAGTTCGAGTGTGACGTGTGAGATTTCACGTTCTCTTTGTAACTCGATTCCCGAACGATTAAATAATATTAATCAATTACACAAATTCGAGCGAACGCATCACGTCTTTCTCGTGAAGGGTGGCAATTATTTTAAAATGTCAAAAGGTTGACAAAGAATTTGCGGCGCAAATGTAAATTTTGCGAGGAGTTCATATTTAACAGTCACATTTCCGAAAGGACCATTGAGGTTTCAAAACATGTTTGATGATTTATTTATTGAAGATTTCTTCGTATTTGCATTGTTATTGTAAGAAGCAGAAAACGAACGAAGTACAAAAATTAATGATTCTGAGAAAAATATTATTTTATTCATGAAAATTAATGTAGTATAATACATATACTAAGGAGTATATTACATATATTTTAAAAATCGTGTATTTAAAATTAATTACACTTTCATAATTAATTTACCTACAAAGTATTCTATATTAGACAAAATAATTTTGTCCCTGTATTTATTTTCAGTTCTCAAAGCAGTTCTGATCATATCTATTTCTACGTCTGAAAAACGTTTTCAATAAAAGATATATAAGTCTAGCTTTGATCATAAAATCTAACACATATTTAATATATATGCTTGTCAATTTTTTGTTTATATTTTTGTAAAATAGAGTAAATAAATTAAAGTGCATTCTACATTTTTTAATATTATTAATTATATTATAAATATATATTATAAACAACACTGGTCTTAATTCTGACTTCTGTGATATACAGTATCTATATTACATAACATTTTTATTAATATAACATATCTTTATTATTAATAAACATATAATGTAATTTAGATACATTATTTTTTAACCATCCTTCTATAATATTATACTTAATTCATTATTTTAGTTATATACAACTTCTTTAAAATCACCTATGCAATTAATTAAAGTATCGTTTGCAAACAAGCGTATTCTATATTTTTTTATATTATTAATATATATTATAAACAACACTGACCTAATTCGAAACTCTGTGGTATACTGTTTGATAATATTTTATTTTTGGAATAAGCATAATTTATTTTAGCTTTTTGCTGTCTCTTTTTTAAATAATCTTAAGACTATTTCACTCTATTTTTCAATTTATCATTACTTGTACTAATATTTATAATATGTGCGTCAAAATTATATAATTAAGAGAACATCTAGCTAAATTCTAAATATCCGATAAAATAATATATTTTTTATTAAATATAAAAATGCATAATTATAAGCTTAAACGCAGCTTAAGTGAAATTAACATCAGCGCGCAGTTTAATCAATATTTTAATAGGCATTTAATTACTTAGGGAAAATAACTAATTATTGAAAAAAAAAATTATTTACTAAAATATAACTAAAAAAGACTACAAAGTATTCTGTTTTAAAGCATTAACCGACTAGTTACAATTAAATTATTTAACATCACAGAAAAAAATTAAAAATTACCACTGCATTTATATTCTTATAAAATATATTTTAGTAAAAAAAATTAATAGTTTTTAAAGGTTTATAACGGCTGAATTTTTAATAACAATTGATGTTTTAAATATGCTGTATTCAGAGCAGGTAGTGAAAAAAGCAACAAAAACACTTCGAAAAGATTATTTAACAATCACGCCGACTATTAAAATTACGATAAAAAATATTTCGCTTGGTAATATATAGAAATAATAAAAGTATATACTATATAAATATTACATTTTTTTTAATATATCAAAATTATTTTGAGTACTCGAGAATTTCTCAAAAAATTAAAAACACCGAGAAATAAGAAAGACTAAAAATAATTTAATAATTTATGTATTCTTTAAAATAATTTAATAATTAAAATTTTCATACAAATAGGTGTATTTTATCATATTTAAAAAAAACTAGTATTAAAAAATTTAAATTATTGTAGAATATTTATTTGAATAAAGAATATGTCGATCATCTTGGTTTTAATGGGTTAGCTTCATAATTTTATACTTTTTTATAAAAAAAAGAATAATCATTTCAATGTAGTAGTATTTTAATTGTTTTAATAAAAAAAACTATTTCATACGTATATAGATAATTCAAAGTATAAATTATCAAACTCCATAATGGTTTACAAGAAGAACAAACTACAATATTTGACTTACTGACTACTATCATTCATTAGAATAAGTTACAGTAAAAAAATTTAATTTGTCTAGTGCTTTACTATGTGTATATTTTATTCTTTTCACATACAAAAATTGTATCAGTTTATTCACACACACTGAATCTATTATTAGATGCGGATTTTCTCGAATTTAGTGAAGTTTATTTTTTTTGTAATATGAGCTTTATTATGAATGATCTATAAAAATAGTTTTAATAAATTATTAATAACTTTAATACACTAAACAAGATTTTATTTCTACCCTTCGACAATCACATCAGCAAATCATTATTTTAAAATTAACACTTATCGAGATGATAAAGCCATTTTATATTGGCAAAATATATGTTATTCAATAAAATGTGTAGCACTAGAAGTGTTTTAAACGGCCCCTCGCGGACGAAGCCTAAGTACTTGATTTTACGGCAGAAGCGTTAATTTTCGTCGCTGCTGTATCACGTCGAAAATCCCAACAATATAGGCTTATATAGTTCTGGGTTGCCATAATTCTCGCGAAGAAGGTGGATGGACGGGTAACGCGGTGGCTTAATGGCGTAAAATATCACGATCGAGGTAATTTATGTGCTCGCTCGCTTTTCGTTGGCCCGCCGATGGTGATTTGAGATCGTTAACCGTGATTTAAAGGGGTAATTGGTTTAATTAACCTTCAATTATTTTATTGAACGTTTTTATTATAGAATTTATAAATACAATCTGGGGCGGACGTGTACGTCAAAGCTTCTTTATTTCTTTGAGCTCGTTGCCCACCCTATTGCCTATTTGTGCGCGCAACTTACACATGTTATAATAATAATAAAAAAACATGGAACCTTTAAGATCGAAGCGATTGTCCCGTGTCAGCTGGAAATGTACTACCCTGCGGTAAATTGTGCAATTATCTTCACATATCGCTGACCACTTTTGTGACTTGTCGCAAAGAAAAGGGAGTATGGATTTGTCGTTCCTTTTAAAGGAGCTCTGTATCATTTTTACCTCGTGCTACACACAGGTTGACATAGCATAAAAAGGGTATTGTGTTTCTTCGAAGAATGCTTATTCTGGTTAGTTTTACGTCGTTATCAGGTTCTTAAGGTGACCGTTCTATTTTACGAATGTGCGAAAGAAAAGCTACGATCATTGTTCGTGTTTCTTTTATGTGGGTTATTTATCGCAATATAGAAACAGTTGTCATAGAAAGATTGGCACGATCAATAGTAACGTAAGATTATGAGGAACAATGGAAAAGTCATAATGGCAATATTCAATACAACCATATATTGAAATGTACAAGATAGTCTGATTTATTTTGTTTTAGTTCAACAGTAAGATGTGAAACGCAAATTAGTAATTATATAGTATTTTTTTAAATATTTTAAAGAATAACAATTTTAAACTAAAGCTAATATAAGCACTATACTGATATTTTAAATTTAGTATAAAAAAATCTTAATTCCAAAAAGTCACGGATATATCCTGATTAAGTCAAATAAGATTTAAAAACGTGTAATACAGTACTTATATTAGTAGAGTATTTCATAATTTAACTTATTTATCATACGGAGTATGTTTTGTAGACATGGTTTATACAAAAATGGTAACAGCTGGTCAATGTTAAAAATTCTTGGAAAAAAGTTATAATAATAAATATAAAATGGATAATGTATATTAAGTTTTATTGCGCGAGTTTTATAAATAAAAATGTTTACGTTAATCTTAAACTTTAATTTAACATTTTGTAACATATACAATTGTTAACTTTCAACTGATGACGACTTTTTTCATTTATAAATTCCGATCGATAATTAATTTAGTTTATTCTAGAATGATTTAATCTCATGGATAAATCAAGGTTGACTAAATGCTGTAGTACACGTTTAGTTTAATACAATAATATATTACGAAAGCTAAATGCAATTTATTAAAAAATCTTGACTTTGTAAACTATAGATATATAAACATGGATTATTTAATACCATTTTTTAATAATAGAGTATGATTTCTCTCTATATGAAAATCTGAAAATACTTTACAATCAGTAATCACTAAATGGACGGAAGCCATTGAAATGTAAAGCAAAATAATTATCGAAGCTTTGTTTTATTTATTTTAAAAAGGCTTTAGTTAAAATATTAAAATGAATGCACCAATAAAATGTTTATCTTGTAAATAAAAATACTTGCTATGTATAATATAAAATCCGAAAATTTAAAACATTTCTTTTAGTAAAAATATATATTAACTATTAAAGTTGTAGCCTAGGTGTGTATAATTATAACGGTAAAAATAAACTATATAAATGCTTGATTATTAAAACTTATTGCTCAAACGAAAACTTATGTGAAAAATAACGAAGATAAAATATAAATACTAAAGTAATTTGAAAATAAAATGTATGATTATTGTTTGGATATAGTTTCTAGTTGTTATTGTAGATATGAGAATGTGTTTAAAATAACAATAACATAATATGCAATACAATTAGAGATAAATTCCCTCACCTGCTCCCCCTTTCAAATGACGTCCCTGTTAATAATCAATGTCTTACTTAAAGTAAGTGTGAATCGAATGAAACATACTAAACCGAATTTCGAACAATAGGAGAGCGCAAAAAAACAAATAAAAAACAACAATCCTTATTCAAAATAAACAAAAAGCTCCTTACTTATCGATCAATTCGCTTAATTTTGACGCGCCCATGCTATATCGCGATGTCAGATTATTTCAAAAGAGAGAGATGGGATGAAAGTATATCATCTTTTCCTTCGCACGGATTCATTTATACGTGTGCGAGGGAGATGCAAAAGTGCACGTGACAGCGCGAGAGAGTTAGGTGCCTCATACTCTGACTCACTCTAAAACACGCAATAGACGGCGTTTCAATCGTGCATCAGTATTTGTTTGCCTGTCATCGAGAGAGTTACGTCAAATCGCATAATATTCCTGCGTTACATAATTGTTTTTCGACTTAACAAGTATATTTAATATTTTTACTTCGCTAAATAATTTTAATATAAACTAGCTTTGGTTTAAATAATAATTATAGCGATGCCCGAAAGATTTAATGATTACAATGAATCATATCTCAAATTTAAAGGTGTAGAATTTTTCTCGAATAACGAAGGTGTGATTGAAATGTTCAAATTGGAATCATACGAAGATTGTTGCATTTATGAAGTAACTACTTTTCACATTTACATTTGAAATTATTATTTATTATAAAAGCAGTAATAACAAATTTTCATTATTTATAGTTCATATCAAATATGTCAGATACATCGGAGTGTAATGAAAATACGGAATATCCGTATAATGTAAGTATGATATCAACATTTAGTTATGATAAAAAAATATGACAAATATATATTATATTGCAGGAAGCATTTAATATATCAAAGTCGGGGCATGTTTGGAACTCACGTCTTCTATATTTTTGGGAAAATTTGGGAAACTATCGATGCTGGAACATCTTACATTCTAAATTGACAAGTATATACGGGCATGATCAATAATAAAAGATACCTCAATCAAAGAATGAGAATCGTCAAGGACATGACAGCAAAATATAATGGTACCAAGAGAAATATTATCACAGATAATTTTTTTACGTCTATTCTTTAGCTCAATGTCTATTACCAAACGATTTATTTCTTATCGGTACATTGAGGGCGAATAAGCCCGAAATACAGCATGAGTTCTTAAGGATAAGTTGAAAGCAAAGCGTGTTTCAAAAAAATTCACACGATTCTGTTGCTCAGTACAAAAATTTTAACACAGAAAGTGAAGACAGCAAAAACAAACTACCAGCGGTGATTCAATTTTATAACAGAACAAAGGGCGAAATTTATCTAGGAGACAAAATGACTCGTGAATATTCTTGCGTACGGGTGACAAGGCGGTGGCCATTCAGAATATTTATGGAGCTCATTAATATCATGGCTTTCAATGGCTATAAGATATGAATCCATAAATATTCTGAGTGGCGAATCAATGATCGATACCGTGGAAAGTATTTCATACGCCTCCTATCAGTAGATTTAGTCAAATAAATCTGTAATTGAACGACAGGAGAACGTTTATTTGCATAAACCATAAAAGTAAACGATAGAATTATTCGTGGCTTTTACCCCCGAAAATCTTTCTATAATACATAGTCTTCGCCCAGTAGTTTCTCGTAATATTGGACGAAGACGTACGTGTAACTTTTGTTCTGGTAATAAAATTACGCATGTATCGTGTTATGTTTGTCACGGAGTTGTGTTTAATGCATAAAGTAATAAAATGCCTGGATTGCTAGGCATTTAGAATTTTTTAAATTTAATATTTTTGTGTCATATGTTTTATTTTAAGTAATTTATGTTTAGTTTTTATAGATGGTCTCGTTCTATGCTCGATTAAAAATATTTCAGTCTCTCGACAGTTAACTAGTGTTCGAAACGAAACTCGGTCGTTAAGTAAGGAGTACCTGTATATAATATTTGAAATTTATCCTTAATTCTCTCATATATTTGGCACAATTTTTTTAACTGAAAAGCAACGAGTCACTAATAAAATTATAAAACCCTAAATAATTGAATAGCATATATAACTGAAATTTATTCACTTATTTTAAAATTCCATTTCCTGGGAGCCTATCTCATGTCAGTGGCCACTGTGGAATTGGCTATTCGGAAATGCCATCTGCGGTCGACTGACAATAGATTTCCAGCGGCGGAAAGGTCACCGATCATTACCGTCAAAGAGGTCATGTTTACCTGAGCGTATAATCCCCATGTGTATGATTAAAAACACATACGCATCCACCACACTACACCATATTACACCATGTCTGTATATTAAATACACTCACGCACGCGCGCCAGCGATTAATGTGGTGTTTGCTTTTCATTTCACTGTGTACTATCGATTTGGACACTGGTCCCAGAAATAAATTATGAGATACCAGTATCGTACGCGTTGAATCATCAACGGTGCATAAAAATTACAAGTGTGTTAAATTCATTTTAACATTAATTTTCTATGCTGTTTTTATCTAATTCAACTACAGTAATATTTACTCTTATGTTAATTACTGCGTATTTATTAAAACTATAATGATGAAAGTACAACCACTTTTCAACATATAATCGACCATAATAAAATAAATATATGTGTTAGCCAAATAATATTAGAGCAATAGACAATAAATAACATTTTTATGCGACTCCTAATGACGTATATTTTAATCGATTTTAAAATTCATATGTAACTAAATATTGTTTTTTTAATGGTGATTTATGGACCGAAAATTACTAGGTAAAATTTTTTAAATGCTGTTTGTACTCTTACATATGATTAAAAATCACTGTTTATTCTGACCTCACTTACCAGTTTAATTTTATACAAAATCTTGTTATCGAATAAGGAAACAATTAAGTTTTCAATGTTAGCTTATAAATATAAGCGTGTGACCTGGTTGTTAATCATGAGTTAAAAATATTTAGAGTAAAGCAGCTTTAAGTATTAAAAACATAATTTCAGAAGCTATATTTTGAGCCATACCTAAATTTATATTTTCGAGACTGACTTTTCTACCATTAATAAAATAAATACATTATATCCATTTAGTATTCATCACGCGATGTAGTATCGCAATATAGTGTATATTTTAAATGAATTAAACGTACGAGCGTAAATCAAAAGAATTTAGTCAGTTGCACTATTTTCCCGGAAACCGTTTGTTACTAATTATTAAAAACTTATAAACCTTTTACTAAAATACAATTGTTTGCCCACATTTTAAAATTGATATATAGTAATGCGATGCAATACCCACATCATGCTAAAATAATTTTTCTCCATAATCAAAATAAAAATAAAAATTAATACCAAGGTGTGTATAAAATCTCGTGTGCAGATTGCGAAAAAAACAAACTGGACAATCTAATAGATGCATCGCACACCGAGAGAATGAACACAAAAATGCTGTCAAAAAACTGTCAAGAAACCACTAAATTGATTTTAGCTAAATAGATATTAGAAATATAAATTCATAAAAATATCGCAATGGACAAACGAGATGACAGTAGCGAATATTTCCAAGCACAGACCACGCTACCATCTGATTGCTTCATAAGATTCCCGTGTCGTCTGGACGAAGTACTATTATACGAAAAAGCATGCCTTAACTCTTTCTTTGTTGCATGCGACACCCTTCCCATTTCTCTCTCTCGGGAATCGGTGTAAATCCTGGATTGCCCTGATCAATCTTGATCAGTCCTGAATATTTTTTTAATAACCTACAATACCACTAACTTTATTCCATAATTTAAAATTCAAAATATAAGGCAATCGGCTGCAAAAGTGTTTGCATGTCACAGAAGAAAGACTCTGTGTTGTATGTTTATGACTTTGTACAAACAACCTATAGAATTGGACTGCCTATTGTTACTTTGATTCTTTTGTGTTAAACGGGTGCAGATAGGAACAATTATTTTTCAGTTTTGATTTTATTGTGAAATTTCCGGTACATTTTAAAAATTTTGAGATTTATAAAATGTATAGGAACGCGCTCCTGTCTCTAAAAAAGTGCCGGAGCGCTTATGGATCAGAATGTAACAGTATATCGTCGAGCTCGATAGGGAATCTTATGATGTCATCCGATTTCAGCAAGAAAATGCTCCATGGCATACTTTGCTGCGAGAAAAATTGCAGCTGGATTGGAAAAATTGTCTCCGTACACCCGCAAGTCATCAGTTGACAGTATGCCAAAAATGATAGGGTGGACCTACTAAAAATTAAAAATAAGCATGAAATTAACACCTTAAACAACCTTAGTCGTTTTTTTTGTTTATATTTTCACATTTTTTTAAGATGTAATACATTTATTGGGGTGGGTGCGTAAATATTATGGCCAAGCCAAATATATCATCACTGGTAATACACATTTACTGTAACATACACAAGTTTGTATTTTATTCGTATTCAAATAAAATACAACGTTCACAAATTAGTTTCAACTTCGGTTGAAAATGATAAGGTGTCTAAAGGGCTTTATATTTTTTAAAAAAGTTTATGGTGATGCATAAATATATTTATAAACTTATATCCTCGCTATCCCAATACTCTCACTATAGAATTGTCGGGTCGAGGCGGGTCACAATAGATCTCCAGGAAGAGCTCGGGGCTAGTGTCGAAGTGCGCCCACTTTATTTTATATTTTATGTGGAGCTTGCGCTGCGGAAAAAGAGAAGAGAAACGCAATATATTTTGGCATGCGCGAAGGGAGACCACCGTGTCGTAAAGGTACCAGTCATAAAGCGGTTCACGTGCACAACGAGGTTTTTATTTATATGCGCGAGAATATGCGAGCGCTACCGCATGAAAAGGCCGAATGAGAGTGAGAGATGAAAATGCGAAGAATGTGGCTGGGTACATTTATAAAAACTGTGTGATTTCGCCATTCGCGCGATATGCGTATTTGCATAATACATTATGTGATACTACAGCTAGTATCTCTGATTTCCCGAGAACACATTTTTCACACAGAAAATATAAATCATTTTCCTACGTCTCTAAAATTTTAAGATTTCCTAAACTGCTTAAATTAATAGTGTGTAAAAAATACATATTTTAAAACAGGATTACACTGTATGTCTATCATTATCTACAGATTAGCTCCAGTATACTATCAATGTCAACTGAAAATGGATCTCAAACTAGCAATGTTTAAAAAAATCATCATTTTATCATTGAAGCCTTCTGGTATTTTCATTGTTTTTATGGTCAGAAGCTATAACAGACGCTGTGTTAAATAAAATACTTTTCTAATGCATTTTAAACATTCGAGATTCTGATCGTACATACACATAATTAATATAATTTATGCATAAAAAAATTAATAAACACAATCTAAATAAATCAGCATTAAAAAATATCATTATTTTTTTAAAACATTACCAGCGTTATTAAGGATTTAATACGGAAGTCCCTTTAAGTATTATTTGATATTTTCGTAAGGTACTCTTCAAAGGATCAATATTTTCTAGGGAGAATGTTTCTTTAACTATTGATAAGGAAAATTAAATAAAATTGAATTGAAGCTACTTTCGTACAACCATAGTAATATAAAATAATTAGTCTTAAGGAAAAAACAAATCTGTAGAAATCCATTAAAAAGGGGTTAACTAATAACTGTTGTTACGAGAATAAATGCATGCGGTACTAAAATTCCTTCGCTGATTGTTTCCCCGACAGAGGGATTAATGTGAGGCGAAGGAACACAAAGTGTTTGTGCTATTACGCCATTAATAAAAAGACAATGAAAAACATAAACCTACATTATAAAATGGTTTACAATTAATTATATAATAACAATTGTCATCCTATTGTAACGCATTCGATTATCGTCTGTCATCTAACAATGGTAGATGAAAGGCGCATATATTAAAATATTATTCACTTCTCTAAATTTGAACTGATTTTATAACTAAGATATACATATGCTCATTTTAAAACCTCAAAATCCGAACCAGCATTATAAAATAATGAATTTCACTTGCCTCAATTTGTCGATCATCGTACGAAGATTGAAGTTCCGGTCCGACAATTTCCAATAACTGCTTCTTTTCTTCTCGAAAATCTGAAAAACGATAAATAACATTAAATATTTAATTAATATATTGGCGTTGTTTTTAATAAACTATAAATATCTTTTTTTATATCTACCGGCATCATAATGCATTTTTTTTATGTAAAAATATTTATATATTATATATTAATAACCAATATGCACAAGAGCTTTGAATTTTGCAGCATTTTGTGCTAGAGAAAATTCGATAAGATACTGATGCGGATAAGTGTAATTACTTTTCAAGAAAATCTAATTATCTGAAACTGCTTATAAGTCGTTAAATTTCCGTTTGAAATTTTAATACGAACAGTGCTAATAAGACAATGAGATAAAATACTTTAATAAAGATGATCTCATCTGTTTTCTTATACCGACTAAGCCAATTTGATTAATATAATTAGAAGACATATTGAGAAAAGGATATATTTTTATTAAAAATATAAGATTAATTTCAAAATTATTTTTGTAGCTGTAAATTTTATAGTCATACTGATATTTAAACAATACCATAAACATTTTAATGTAAGATGACTTACTGCAACTAACACCAATAAAAGAGTGTACAGCATCAAAGCAATTATAATAAAAAAATATTTATTAAATATTGATCAAACGCAGAATTAATTATGTTATATGATAAATTCCTTAATTAAATATACTTCTCTGGTAAAATACTACACAACTGGTTGCAATCGATATTTATTCTCTAACCAAAAAGGAACAATTCAAAAATGTGCAACTTCAGACTTATTAGCTTAATGAGTCACTCAAAATGAAAATTAACACACAGTGCGAAAAAACTATTAGCAAGGATTATTGAACTCTATGCCATAAAAATATAATATTAACATTACTACATACTTCTAAGCCATATATTTTATATTGAATATATAAAAAGCTACACCACTAATAAATTCATTTAAAAAATAGCAAATAAAAATATAAATTTATGCAGATAACGAATATGCACCAAAGTATGTAAATGCAATGTTATTTTTTTTATAAAAAAATAAATATGACAGTTTATAGATAATTATTTATTATTCTAAATATCAATTTTTGTATGAATATGTAGTTCCAGAGATCTTGATATGCTATACATAAAATATGTATATCGTTTGGTACCGCTGTGCACCGTCTCGTTTTCTCGTGGCTAAAGTTCCTGATTTAATTTTCGAAAAAGTAGGAAACTTGGGATTGGGACATTATTCGGCCTCGACATTATTACGCCGAAAGAGTTTCAACGAGTGAAGAGTTATCCGTCATTTAAAAGTTGATCTAATTTTACGAGTGCAAAAGTTACTCACGGTCGAAATATACAGGTGGAAAATTTAATAGACGAGAATGAAACTCTTAAGTTAAACTTAAAAAAGGATATACATATATGGTCTAAGTAGCAGAGTGCAATAGGTACAAGATCTTTTTGATTTTAATTATAGAATCAATAAGTTGTATCTAATGTAAAAATTACAATTTAAAATATAAATTGTAAGATTTATCTGTACTTTTAATGTGTGGAATTAAATTTTCAATGTATGGAAATAAAAAAACAAAGCATTACAAAAAATATGCTAATATAAAACCATACAAATACATTATTAAATAGACTATATAAAACATGTTAAAAACAAGCACGAGTAACGGCTGAAGTTCCAGTGCGCATGCGCGACCAATTAAATTCCCGATAAGCAATTCATCGGCCGGCCAGCCAGCCCGCCCGCACAATAGGCTTTAGCCGCTCCCTCGGTGTGGTTGTTTATAGTCGATTTTCTTAGCGATTACGTTTCATAATTACGTAAATTAAAAAAATAATAAATTATGAAAATATTTGGAATCGTTTTACAATCCCGTTTTAATCGTTTTAAATATTAAGGATGCCAAAAGTTAAACCTTTCACATGACACATGGAAAGCTATTTGCTGTTCAGCTATTCAAATTGATGTTGATCCAACCTAACTCGTATGTTCGGTAAATATTTACCGATTTTAATATCGACAAAAGCAAATTTGTAAAATTATGCAAATCGATTAAAGCGATTAATAGACAACGCGAATAGTCAATCGCCCGAATGTGCGAAAGTTAATACCGAAAAGTATAATTCTGTTTCGAGCCAGGATTAGCCGCCTCGCGCCGTTGTGAATATTGCATAATTTATTAGCAGAGTAGTAATTTATGCGCATATATTTACCCAGCCAGTTCAAACACAGGGTATGTAGTTCAAAAATACTACAGGCTGAGCCGTCGCTGTTCTCTAATTGAAAAGCTTTGCGAAAATATCGCGGATTTACGTCATTCGCGAATAAACCGACATGACATGTACGCTACGGCGACACGTATTTGTTACGTGGCACAATCATGTCAAAAAGAGGCAAAAAGTTTTTTTTTAAATAAAACACTCAGTTATTAATATAACTTACATACTAAAAATTGATATTAATTCACCGACTGATTCGTAACTTATAAACGATTCACGCGCGCGAGCGCGAACGATGTATTAATTGAAATTATGCTTCAATGAAAGTGCTAGAATGACATAGAATAATAATATTACTCTTTCAGATTTAACCTGAATGTTATTATATTTCTATTAATTAGTAGCTTCTTTTTGAAATATTATTTGAATTTTAAATTTTGAATATTGTTTATAATATATCTACATATATGTATGTTTATAATACCTAGCAAATTATTGGGCCCTATAAGCATTAATTGATTGCTAAAATCTCAATATTTTACATGATTGAATTTCAAAAAGATTTTGTTTATATTATATAAGATTATACGTACACGTTTTTAAATAAATTATGTAAGAAAGTCGCCCCTGTAGAGTACACAAAAATATTATATATCATACATATTTTGAAGCTATATATTTCCTTACAGAGAAAAATCGGTAAAAGTTCCAGTCGTTCGTCATTAAATCGTTCCTCTTCGCTAGCTACTAACTTTGATGTACATATGTATCTATAATACATATATACCCATATATGTTCCAAGAAAAACTTTCATTTGGCTATATGTATACCCACTCTGTTCGATGGTTTAAGCAACTTCTACATAAAATGAGAATAATAAAACACAATATAATATTAATATAAATAAATTTTAAAATACTTATATTTTTTATTTTAATAACAACATGACATTCTCATTACTTGGAGTGTAAATTGCTTAACTCCATTTTTAAATTAAAATAATACCACTTTGCTTCCAACCATAAAAAGCATTTTAAGACAATTTAACAACTCCGTTATCACTAAAAGCAATAATGCAAAGTATCTATAAATAACCCAACAATTTAGGTATATGACTATTAAAAGTGTACGTAAATGAATATTTTGCCTTTAAAAATAACATATGTAATAAATAAATCACTCTTTTTTAATAAGGTAAAGTAAACCAGACAATTTATTTCCTTATCTTAGTTTTAAAATACTTTTTCTATGTAGATTGTATTTCTATGAAAGCATATTTGATTATACTTATATGTAACAAATTATATAAAATATCAATTAAGTATATATATTTTAAGTGAAATAATTGTAAAGTTAAATCTTTGTTACGTCCGTGAGTGTTTATCGACCCACTTACTCTTAAAAGTAAGCTGTCTACCAAATGCACTTAAGAAAAATATAACAATGAATTGTATACGACACAGTTAAGAATTTATTTAAATACATTCAGACAGAAAGTAAACAAGTAACACAATACATTTAAATCAACGTCTAAAATATATAAGAAATATTAGGATTCTAAATTTAATTTTTAAAACAAATCTAACGAAAAGATTAATTACGCTAATAAATGATTGTAAAATTAATCAATAAAGAATCTTTTTTGTGTAAATATATTTTAGGGAGTGTTAATAAATATATACAACTTAGAATATATAGATTTATTTAATGGTGAATATATATAGACCACATTGCGGTTAGTTTGTACATATTTTAAGTACTCTCTGTTTATTTCTTTAAATGGTACGATACATCATAATAATATTTAAATGTATAACGTTTATGTAATACTTCTGAACTCTATCTTTGGTTGATATTTCGTTAGATTATTTTTCAGAATGGCAATGCTTAAACTTTATCAGATTGTATACGTGAATTTGAATAGAGTTACTCTGTTTGATTTCTCTATGAATATTTATCGAAATATTAGTTATTCTGAATTCAAAGATTGTGAAAAATATTTTTGATGTCAAATATTAATACCTTAAATAAATTTGTTAAATAAAAAAAAGATAATATGTAATAAACATATTATCTTATAAAACATTGCCATTTTTATATAAAAAAAATGAACGACTTCACAGCCTCTAAGAAGTTATATATTATAAACAAGTGATTCATTCATTGTTAAATAGTTGCCAAAAATCATTTTTGTAAATAAAGAATATTTAAAAAAATATAACGACCATTTCAAATAAAATAATTTAATAACTACATAAAAATAGCACAAACTAAAATCATGACAAATTTTTATTGACTTATGTAATATTCAATAATTATCATTAATAATAAAAATATTTTTATTATTATTATTGAAAAGTTAATATTTACTCTGGTAGACAACACTAAGGCAACTCTGTGACAGTGTTTTAATAGTAATTTTTATTATATTGGAGAACTTTTAAAGTACTTATTAACATTAAATTATTTTTTTATATTCAGATTAAAGTATTGCTAATTATTTTTAATTTAACAATTTGCATAATCAATCGTAATAATCGAGTATCACATTTTTTCAGAAATTTCTGTTGAAATATCATCAAATTTTGATTCCAAGCCAGATGCTCTCTGGAACTTGTATACTAATATCAAATTTTCGTTATAATTATAATTATAATCAGTATTATAAATTATACACTGGTATCGTATTTTCTATATGTTCTCAGAAATCTATTATACAATAGATTCTCGGGATTTCCAAAGAATACAACGAAGAGGAAATTTGATAAACATTTTTACACACATTCATATAGAGTATCCTTAATGGGTTGAAACGTAAATTTTTAAGCTTAATGGTCTGTATAATAAAATATTAACATACTACGCAGACCTTCGACTTCGACAAAGAAATACGGCAACGAACAAAAAATATCAAATAATGGTTCTCGCTGCGGATAATCGACCGGAAACCGGTAGCAAATTGAAAATACGTCAAAAAATCAATCACAGCGCCCACAGAGGGTCAAGTAATTGTTAAATTACAAATGGAAGCTATTCTGGAGGTGCGTTTATTAATTTATTTTTTATTCGAATTTCTTCATCAGTCGTTATCAGCGTACATTTGGTGAAATTACGCGAGTTGTGAAACGACCGCCCATGCATCATCGTTAACACCCCGCAGCCGGTCGATATGGGGGTGGTTTACGCGGAACAAATAATTAAGGGCGATTATAGCCAAGGGGTGGCAACGCGCCAGCCCTGCGACTGAATTTTATTTTTGTGGGGATCATTTCAAGATATATAAATAAACGTAAGGGAGAAAAGATAACTATAATACGATTTTTAATTGATTTCTCAGTAAAGATTTCTAGCAAATTCAGACTCAATATTAGAAAATGACCACGAGATCCCAAAATTATTAGCTAGAATGAAAATTTTATTATATTTTTATTAATAGGTGAATAAATTACTCCATAATATTAGGTATTTCTGACATAAAATAAATGGTCAAAAACAATAGGTTGTTTTCCTTAAAAGCTAACTTTAAAGCTATTTTAAAATATTTATCTAGCTCTATCATTTACGTACTTATAAAATATCATACAAAATTTTATGTATTTTTTTAATAATTATAATGAGTTTTAAATTAAAATTTACCGGTACTTGTTAAAAATAACTAGACTAAACTGCTATTTAGAAAAAACGATATAAATATGTAGATTTACTAGCACAAGAGACCAGTAATATAGTCAATGATTTTTGTGTTTATCCATTTCTATCGTGATTAATTAATAATTAAAAATCAGATCGATAATCACAGATTCGGTTTCCCTACGTTTTTATAATCTGACGGAGCAATATTGTGAATATTGATTAAAATTGAGCTAGGTTGTAAGTATTAGGTATAACTGTTTTATTATTTATAAAAATAAACTTAAGCTCATAGAGAATATAATATAGCAATAAAAATTAATAAGCTCGATTAGTAAAATGATAATAAATTTTAACTTAGTAGTATTACTAATATTTTAATTTTGATATAAAGAAAAATTAATATTGATTAATATGGATTTGCCTCTAAGCTTATTTAAACGCTACCATTAGTGAAAAGTACTATTAAATAATAACGTCGCAGAGATGCTACAGTTATATTACCAAAAGCATGTCTGAAAATCATAAAGAAAATTAAAGAATATATTAAAAAGGACTTTTTCAGGGAATGACTAAAAATAATTAATTCTAGTAAACTAAATACTGACGCTACAAATTAACTAAATTAATCTATTTATTCCGACAGTAATCTTAATAAAGAAAGTAAACGACTTCAAAAAATAAAATGTTATAATGAGAAAAAATAAAAAAAATATTTTATTATGACGTTGATTATTAACATAAAAAATGTTTTCCACTGAATCTTTAAATATGCGTTATTTTAATAATAAAAAAATTATAAAACAAGCATAACTTCCTTTAAATACATATTTACAATCTTAAAAGGTTCAATAGTTTCAATTTAAAAAAATAATGTAACAAAATATCAATTAAAGACTTAACAAGCAACTAGAGCTCAAAAGTTTTTTACCCAAGTAATATAAAACGTTATATATTTAAAAATAAAATTATTTAATAGCAGTAAATTCATATGTAACTTTTATTTATTATTATAAGCCAGCCCAGTTTTAATTTGATGATATTATGAAATAAAATTACCCATTGATAATATATATTTATCATAAAGTAATATACTACTAAATATTGTTAAACTGCTATTGAATATTGCTGTAATACTGCTGTAAAAACACAGTAAATTATAAAATAAACTATAAATCCACTATTATTAAAAATATATTATTTTCAAATACATATATGTAGAAAAATACGAACAAAAAAGTAACTATATAACATTCTATCATAAACTATTAGCAATATTAAATATTGCCTCGTATTATATGTTTAATTTGGTATTTAGTCTTATCGATAGTTGCGGTATTAACAAGTTAATTATCATACAAAACATATATCATATTCTATGTAAAAAAAATATGTAATTAAATCTTTGCTTATATATTAAAAAGATGGCTACCTTTAAAATTCCAAAAAATATATTTATTTTTTAAAAAATTTTGTAACAGCACCATTTTATAAATTTAAAAGAGCCTAAAAGTAAAACATATAGCTTGAGTCACTCCTGTTTTAATTGACACGATAATTTAATGCTTTCTTTAGAAACAAAGTCTACTAAAACAAGTTAACTTGTTACCTTGTTTTTTAAATCAATAAATAGCTATTTTCATATGAAAGTCAGGGCTAGATTATTTTAGACATGCTGGTACGTATTATTTACCAGCTCTTCGTGTAGAAAAGATTAAATGATAAAAAGGGGTTAGTTATTAGATAATTTTTCTTTTAATTACGAACAAGTGATGATCGATCGAAATTATATATAAATAATAATCAGTAATTCCGATTTCTTAGACAATATAGAAATTTAAAAGCACTATAGTTTATATAAGATTTAAACCCATATCTTTCAAATTAATATTCAGCGACATATACCACTCTTCTATCATGCTAGTCAGTGGTTTTTACTTATTAAACGTATTCATTGAAAAAAATACAAATCTAAAATCAGAGCATAACTGTACATATAAATCAGGCTATGCTTTGTATTACTATCTAGTAAATCTAAAGCAAAGTATTTTAATCAAGTATGAAACGATTATATTACATCCACAATTTTTTTGTTAGTGTAGTTTGATTCAACATTTTTAGTGAGCCTTACTTAGACGCAATTCAAGCTCATTAAATTAAATTTAATACTTTAAAAACAATACCATGTTGTGATTTTTAAATTGTTAAATTTGTAAGCTATTATGTTAAAATGAATATTTATTGTTGTAAAAAAATAGATTTGAGTATTAATTGCATTAGTATATGATCCATAAATTAAAAGTGTGTCCTCTCGGCGGCTTATTTCAAAAACCGTGACATAATTGTATTAATGCGTATATTGTTAATAATTAATCTGTCAGTTAAAAGCTCGTTCAGCTGTATGCTACTTTTGTGTGAAAGGAGCTGTTAGTGAAATTCATTACTTAATTGATTAATACATATACAAAAAAAATTAAAGCATGATGATAAGTAGAAGAATAAGTAATTTGCTGTTAAAGATAAACTAGTTTAAATGTTAAATAATTAAACTCTAAGTATCCAGAATTATTCTTTATAAAATAATTAATTAAATATTAAGGTATTAGTAACTATTTTATAACAGTTCCCCAAATGCATTAATGTTAATGCTAAAGAGTTAATTTAAATGTATAAATGTCAATTCTAAAATAAAATGCAATAAATATTATTTCTACAAAATGTCATAAATATTTTTTGTGAATATCAACTGTCGGTCGATCAATACATAACAAATAATCTAGTTATAACAGTCGGTAAACATATAAAAGCTTTGAAATAACTTTTTACTCCCTTCAAAGTTGTGCCGCGATATTTTTCCAAAACTCTCTGGTACGTAAATACGTTTATATTTTTACCTGGAATAAAATGCGATTTATTTATGTTTAATTTAAATTGTTCCCTTTGGCCGGCCGAGACGTTTATTTGGTGGGTACTTTTACTCCCTTAAATATTTACGGCACCCCGTACTTTCAACAAGTGGTCGGAGAGTTTCTACGTAAACACGCTTCGACGTTTATTAAAAAATAATATTTATTTGCGGCAGCGTTTGACATAATAAATTGGCGCGGTTTGGAAAAAATAGAAAGCATTTAACGCGCCAGTATTTATGTGCACATTATGCCACTATTATATTAAATCGTATAATAATTTAATAAAATCAATATATATGCTATTATAGCGTGCTTCCATCGAAACTATAAGCGCTTTAACGCGACTTTGGCGTGGAAATGTACGATTATTATTTACTGGCGTCCACAATCAATCACACGAGTTAATTGTGTTTAAATAATAATGTATATTTCCGATGGTTTTGATGTGTTATCTAATTAGTAATTGAAACTTCGGACAATGGGATTATATAAATAAATAAGTGAACAATATACCTATACAAAAACTACACAAATGACTATTAGCACAAGTCCGATGATGAGTCACTTATACTATGATATACACAGGACACTGTTACGAGATTCCTCAGGAAATGTGAAAATACTAGCTTAAATCCTGAAATATATTCACGTTGTTTGAAACAAAGCGTGTTGTGCTTTTATTTTTTTTTCATATTTTCAATCAGTCCCGTTTCTTTTTATTTTTTTGTCAAAATTTTTTTTACGTATTCTGATTTTGTAACACAATGCGGTAATTTGGCGAGTGTACTGTTAGTCGTTGACGTGCTTCGAAAAGTTTCGCACTAGCAAAATTAACCTTGAAAATGCGACCCTTGGAAGTCCTTCATCTACTGTTGATGATGAACGATTCAGTATAATCATTGAAGCTAAATCCATAAACATTTATTTATACACCCGCTCAGATGTAAAGGTTTCTCCTACAACCGTTTCGCTACATCTGAATGACATAAGAAAGGTAAAAATGGACAAATATGTACCGCACGAACTGACTAAAATTCAATAAATGGTATATCTAATATATTAATATGTGTATATTATTATATTATGTATGTATGATTTAAATTAAAATATAATTAAAAACATATGCAATTTTTAAAAGAACGAAAACACCACGATTAAGTCGCAAGAAAAACATTATGAAATTGAAAGCAAACACATAAATCCATCATGGTAACGCAGGTTGGGATAACATAATGAAACTTGGAGAAGGTAATCGCGAGCAAAAAGACCTAAAATAACAAATATAAATCTCATTCTACTACGGCTCAACTACGTCGAGTTGTGAGATATATTCAAATGAGCTTTGATAGAAAAATTACTACAGGAGCAGAGTTTATGCACATTACTAAAGCTTTCGATTTTATGCTCTTATAAAAATCTTCATTGAGCAATATATAGATTTCAAAACAGAATAAAAAGCATTGAAAGATGGTTTGATAAATGACTAGTCACTGCAAATCCCACTAAGTGCGTCGCATTAATGTTTTTTTGTAGCCTTCGCTGTCGATAACTTAAAATGCATAACATTTTTCTAGACTGGCGAAAACGGCAAAGTTTCTAGGTCTTACCATAGATTCTAAGCTTTCGTGTAAATCTCATATAGATAAACTAATTCTAAAAACTAAGACAACCAGAACAAAACTATACACTCTTTTTTGCCGCAAAATTAAATTAAATATCAAAATCAAATTACTTATCATTAAATATATAATAAGACATGAAATTTTGTACGCTTTCTTGTTTGGTGATACATAATTAATATTCGTAAATACCCAATAAAACTTCAGTCACAACAAAATATTGCGTTAAGAATCGCGAATCAAATGCTCCATGGTTTGTCCGCAACTCGATTTTAACCCGTGATTTAAAAATGAATACAATGAAAAATTAAACGTGAATCACAGCGAAAAAATTAAAACTCATAAAAACGCATTATTAAAAAAATATACGCGGAATAATAAAAAAATACGTATGTGACCACGTGTGTATGTAAAAAAAAACATTTAAATGTGATTTTTTCAATACAATCATTCACCAAAAATAGTTAAGCAGGTAAGAAACCATGGTCTACGAACTACAAAACACATTAGATACTATATATATAATAAATATAATAATATATTTTGTTTAACTAAATGTTTTTAATATTATACACGCTTTGAACATAATAGTAAACGACTATTTCTAAAAATATTCGATTATAAAATTGCTCTTCTAGAATAAATAAACTAGGGCGTAATATTTTTTGTTTGTTAAGATAATGATACCTGTCTCTACCTTAGTTGTGACACAGTTTGTATCGCACATTTCTAACCGTATTCTGGTTATGTATTATTACAAATATTTTACAACAAATGTATAATAAGCACAACCTCAAAGGCAAATAAGGAAATGCTCCAGATTGAAAATGGCATTCAAGAAAACGTACACATGCAGGCAAATAGCATACTTTTATGTTTTTGTTATTATTATTTTCATCTTAGTTTAGGCTAGATATTTAGTTTTATTATCTGATTTTTTATTTTCAGTGAAATGTTTTTTTGGTAATTATTTTTTATATTTTTCGTCTTCAACGCTTAGCTCGTGACATTTCGATAAAGTAAGTAAATTCATACTAAACGGCTTTTTTGAATTATAGCTCAAAATCTATTTGCGACTCGAAATTTTCCGAAAATCATATAGACAGAATTTGTATATCAAAATAATTGACTCGTTATACGGCATTTCCCTATATATCCCACTTTTCCGGAACGAATCTAGGGCGTAAAGCGAGATGTAAGTGTATTTATTATATATCCTAAGTCAATTTGCAAAGGCGGATTTAAGAACTTAAACCGATATAAGCAAAAAGGCAAATACTAGGAATTAGTAGAGTTATGAGAACTACCATGTTATTAGTTTTAAATGTGTCATTCACCAATCACGTAATATGTTTAAAATGCCTTCACAATCAACAAAGTTTCATGGTACAGTTTTACTTAGAACAACGTTGTACAAATGAAATTTAAAAAAATCAACTAAAAATAGGACACCTCAGCCATTTTTGTTCAATTATAAAAACATGCAAACTTTCAGTCACTGACAGACATCTGTAATAATCACATGTAAACTATGTGATTCATGTTACGTATGTAGTTTCTGTTAAATTTTTGCAAAAACTAAAGTAACAAGCATTTTGGCGGGCTCTTAACCAAAAAAATCCAAAACTTGCAATTCATACGCCCAAAACTAATTTAAACCAAAATTTTATTTTGCACGATATTTGCAACCTATGTGTCACAATACGAAAGGAGAATTGAAAAATATTACATTTAAAGATAAGTTAGACAAAGAAATATACTATCTGTAAGTAATGATAAATTAATACGAGGCCTTGTCTTACACTGACTAATATATCCGTACATCTACTGCGATGGAAGTGAATCTTGTCAGCCAGTCACAAACCAATCATCGCTCTCAAATCTTATTTGCCAGCATAAAAAAATCGACAATGTTATTTTCGCTTAGGAAATTAGTGTTATTTTAAAGTTAATCCTGCATTGTAACATGACAGGTAAACGTAATCAACACAACAAGTAAGTAATAAGTTTTTAAATGAGTGACCTATATTATATCATTACATCTTTAAATTATAAACGTCACTAGGCATATATTATATTAAATTTTAACAGTATAAATAACTAGCCAGCTCTAACACATGTAGCATGTAAAAACATTAATATCGCAAAACAATTGAAATTAGTAAAACGAGGTTATTATCCCAGGGGGGAGTTTGTGTATTAGCGACGGGCAATAACGAACACAAGTCGGCCATCGTACTTAATTCGAGCTTGTTTACCGTTCTTTATTCGTGCTCTGTGGGGGAAGAAACTTACTAAAACAAAAATTACGACCTACACCTGCTGCTTTATGATGAACACACAAACACACGTTACATATTGTATACGTAACGTAGCCTTTCTGAGAAGCATGTTGCTCCAGGATAGTTGGCGTGTATGTGTTCATATCCAGGCGAACGACTGAGAAAACTCATAAAAGAATAATGAGACTAAAATAATAATAATCATGTTTGTTTGTGTTATTATATATCCTATCCAATGCAAAGGCTATAAATGATTGTCTCGTTGGCTATAGAATAAATGTGTGTAATTGTGTATATATTTTGTAGGTGTGCAGCGTTGTCGCAGCTTACACTGTTTCCATTTTTTGCTCATGTGGAGACGATAAAATTTATTTATTCATTAAAAACACGGCCATTTTGACCTGACAGGAAACATTAATGCGTCATAATATATGAACAAACATACATTTACACACAAAATATAATAGAAATATTTTTAATAACTCAAAAAATAGATAAAAATGTGTAAAATAATAAGAAAAAAATAAATGCTAATGAATTATTTAAATCGAGAAAAAATGATACAAAGTTCATAAAAATAAAAGCGAAACAATATCGATTTTATTTTTATATTATATTTTATTTATGATTGTGTTGTGAAATTACAAAGCAAATATTGAAAACACACATGAAAGTTCAACCATCATTTCTAATTGATTTATTTAAAAAGCGTCTTAATAGATATTTAACTCTCTATAAACTTAACGTTATAACCAATATCAAGGATAATTTATATTTTTTTTCATTGCAACATGTATCCATAAGTCTTCTTTTAAAAATACGTTACAATTATTAAACTTATTTCTATGTGAATAAAATTAAAATAAATAATTCGTTGAAAAATCCTAAAATGCCGAATAAGTTTGTCACTATTACCAAAAATATCTAGGTTAGTTTTTTTTAATTTCTATCGTTTCTAAGAGAAAATTAGTGATTACTTTTAATTAGAAATCCGATCGATCATTACAGATTAAGTTTTTCAAAATTTTCTTAATATCATTTATAAATATCTTTATATTGTGATAAAATCGAACTAGGTTGTACATATTAGGTATTAAAATTTATCAATATCCGCTTATAGAGAATATCATATACAATATATGTATTATATAAAAAAATATCGCTAATATAGAATGTGACTTTTGAAACTTATTATTAAATTATTATTAGTTAGATTTTGCTAACTTCTAACAATCCCTGATAAAAACAGCGTTTATTAGATATAGTAATTAATTAATGGAATGAGAATTATCTACAATTTAACATTTCTTTACCATTCTAACCTAAATTAATTTCGTAATAATAATAACTAACGTAAAAAACGACCCATTTATTAATCACAGATTTGTGTTCGTAATTTTTAAGCCAGATTGTACATTTTATGTTTGGTACGCAAATAAAGCATCGTTTTTATGTGTATAAAATTTTATGGCTACATAAATATTGGCATTCGAATAAAGCTTTTGTGTTTTATTTACATTTAAGAAATAATAACAACGGATATAAAATAATAACACCCTTTTCATATTAAATAAAATTAAATATAAAATGAACAGTCAATTGAAGTTTCCCAAAAACCATTTTTAAATGTCCTTAAATTTGGAAGCAGCAACGATATTTTTTATATAATAAGTATTCCTAAAATAAAATATAAAATAATAAAGGGAGGGGGGAAATTAAGAACCATGAAAAGAGTAAATAAACATTCAAATTACACAAGTAGATATTCCACAGTAGGAATAATTCACATCACACAAGTAGATATAGCAAACAAAATAATGTGAAAAATAAATACTAATACTATAAATTAAGGATTGTCTTATATAGATTACTCTCTCTTTACTCGACTAACAGTTTTAAATTTCAATTAAATGTGTTTCCGAATCTACGAATGACATACCAAAAAATGTCTATCTATACAACACAAACACATTCTTATTAAATTAATATATTGCTTGAATTACTTTGTAAGAATGAGACGACAATAATTTTTATTAAATAGTGCATTTTATTCAATTTGTTTGTAAATTAAATTGTATACTATTTTCTATGATAACAAGGTATATTATTTATACGGCATATTATTTATATATATATATATAGTTGAAGAATACAGAAAAATTGAAGCCCCATAAAATGAGGTTAAATAATATAGAATCTAAGCCCAAATAATCCATATGTTTTTAAGCAAAAGTCATTCACAAAATTGCAGTAGCACATACGGTTATTTTTTAAAGTCAGTCATAGCTTATAAAAGTACACCAAATTCAAATTCGAGGTAATTTTTTAGATGACAAAGTTCGATTATGTAACATTCAAAAATAAAACTGTTTTATTCTGTTTTATGTATTAGTTTAAGTTTTTCCGCACGTTTCGAACTATTTTTATTTTTAAATTTTGTTAAATTTAAAAAAAAACTGATGTTTTTTGATAAATTTATGTAGAAAACCTAAATGGAAAGTGGTTTTACCATAACTTAAAAATTATGTTGATCTGTTATATTTAATTCATCCATTTTGCGGGCGAATAAAATACAATGAAGGTTTCAACAATCGCATTTGAAATCGTTAAATATACAATGGTTTGTCTAACAAAACTTTACAAATCGACAGAACACCCAGAATTGCATAATAGCCACAAAAACTTTCGAATTTCGATTTTATTTCTTACTTTTAAACTTATCTGAAATATTAATTAGCCATCATTTTAACAAGCCTCGCATCGTATAAACATTGTTTAAATCATCCTTTGTAATTATTAGACGGTCACCCAATATGGGAACTTGAAAAAACTTTTACGAAACTAATGCGATCGTCTTTGAATTTACCTGATCACTAATTGTTCAAGCTTCCTTGAAGGACCATTATAAGATATGTCATTCAATCCTATCACCAATCATTGGCAGTCACTCGAGAGTCACTCACCAAGCACTCGACAGACTTTCAAGACTCCGCCGCATTTTCAGTAAAGTAAATAATATGTAAAAGTCACGCCACCAATCCTAAAATCCACATTATTTCAATATTCATGCTTGAGGCCTATTCCGTTCATGAAAAATATGAAAAAGAATATTTTTAAATTATGCTATATTCCAAATTATACATTTCATTCCATTCCAAGGTAACAGGTGTCAGTCTCTTAAGGGTGCGCTGCGATAAACTTAATTAGTTAGAACGCGAGTTATACACGTGTTGATACGCGATTCGGTTACGGAAGAACAAATTAAAGCCTACCTAGTAGGAGCGGTGCTCAAATTAACGCCGTTGTAAAATGCAAAAACGTTTATTTATTTAGATTAATTAATTAGAACGTAATTGTTCTCGTATTTTCCTAAGGTCGGATGAGCTTCGCGTTTAACAAGCTGCCTGTGCGAAAATTAAAACAAGGAGATTCTTAAGGGCGCAAGACGAAAATTTGCTTTGTTTATTTGGTACATATATTTTTATGCGTAAATTAAAAACGCAAAGTATTCAAGAAAAAAAATCTGAATGGAATACAAAAAAAACAATGAATTAACTACTGCTTGGGTAACTATATCCTAGTAGATGTAGTTACAATAAATAATAAAAAAATCCATGACACGTCCGAATATAGTTATGCTATTTCTTTTGAAATATTAAGTAGCTCGTAAATAAAAATCATAGTGTATTATATAAGCAATTACTTGCTGTGAAAGTATATTGTGTGATTTCCTTTGAAAAAAGAATTGCAATGATACTCAATGAATAACCATTTTCTAAAGAAAATTCTATACATACAACAAACATATTTAAGGGTCGGTTTGCGTGCTTGCACGAGAGCTCGGATATGTCTAGTTACGCCACTATGAACATCCACAAGATGTTTATCTATGAGGATATCATTTTTATTTTCTAGTTTAATATCACATACCAGGGGGGGGGATTTTGGGGGGGGCACAGGTGGAAGCATTTGCCTCCCCCTGAATTTGACCAGAAAAATGCATGTCATTTAATGAAATACTATGAATCTTAATGAAATTGAAATATTAAAAAAACAACTACTGACTCTCTGACTTTATCGCCCCCCTGGAAAAAGCTTAAATGACGTTCCTGATTCTAAACCATAAATTATCAGGTTATTCCTTTAAGAAAATCTAAAAAAAAAAGCAATTTCGAATTCAGTGAAATCATATCGGAATACATTTTCACCGGTAAATATATATTTTACCAGTGGAAATATAATTTATCTGGCAGGTGCTAGTAAAATTAAACGATTTCAACTTTTCCATACGTAGTAATACATACATTTACAAACTCATTATTATTTCTTTACATGAAATGTATAGATGTTACAGTGATTAAATCCAAAACATTTTCACCAGAAGATATATATTTTTACTAGCGAAAATATAATTTAACTGATAGGCGCAAGTGAAACTACATGCTACTCTACAATTTATATAAAACTTAATTTGACAGTTACGAAACGTCAGTTTGCTGTTTAAACCCAAACCTAACCAACACGAATTAATCAAACCCAACTTGACCTATTGAAAGTTTTAAATCTAATTTGAGTTTTAGAATTTAGGTCAAGTCAAAAAAACAAACTAGGTCAACTTGTCACTCAGAAGAAAATAAGCGGAACATAAATTCAGACAGACTGAGCATTTCACATATTGCTCCACAGTTTGTATGCATTTCGATATTACACTTATTTCGATATTCTATATCGTGTCTTGAAAGTTTATTGAGAATTTGGATGGCTATTTAGGGTACTCTAGTAATAACTATAAATACCTCTTTAAAAACGCTCAATTCAATTGCTTATACTACCCATTCCAAATTAAAAAATATCCATTCACGTGGATATTTTGCTTATGAGTCAAATAACTCTCGCTAAGTATGCTTGTTATATCTCTGCATAAAACCACTTAAAAGCTTGAAAAGTATTATATTATGAAAACATTTTGACATTAAATATATGTTGCCATTTTTTTCATTTATACGACTATTCTCCATAGCTTAACATAAGTTTCTTCGTGAAGTGAAAGTCGTATTACACATTTTCACTTTAAGAGAAATTTTGTGGCAAAGTTAATGGTGTATGATTTAAATATCTTCAATAAAAATATATAAACAACCCTCCTTTTATAAATATGTAATGTAATTTGCTATTAAAATAATATAAAATAATCTATACATATCTTAATTTATTTCATTTATTGATAGCTCCTGGTTTTTTTTCTGTTAACCAAGTATTTTTACCTGATTAAAATATGTTTCGTTTTATATTTATTTCAGTATTATAATACTTTGATTATTTTTAAATAAAAATAGTATGGCAATTTGAAAGAGAAACTTATAACCAATGTAAAATTGTGAACTTTGCCTTAGTTGATAAATACACATTGCAGAGTAATATTAATTGAGATACATATTACTTAATTTGAAAAGTTATTTTTATATTATTAGCAATCGACTATTATAAAAAAGACTATAAAGCAAGAAAAGTTGTGATTCATCATAAAAAATAGCAATAAAATAAAGTGTTTTTTATTATCAAATTGTTCTGAAATAATAAAAATAGATTTTATTTCTATCTGTAATACAAAAGTTTTTGTTACTGACAACGTTTATTAAATTCAATCCCTGTGTAAAATGAATTTTTCATAGTTATTCATACAACTAATAGCATAATTTCACTTTGAAATCTAAAACGTAACTCAGACTTAACGATAAAGGATGGCTATCGAAAAGGACGTTTGTAAAACTCTCATGGGATTAATATTTTTATTTTAGCTTCGCAATATTTCAAGGAATAGAAGTAAATTTATAAATTACCATTGTAATGGTACACTTTGCAAATGTAAGACGACATTACGTCATGTCGGACAAATAATTGTAAATTACTCATAATTTAATTTCAAGTAAAATATTACTCAGTCAAATTCGATTCTGCTGCAAAAATTAAAAACAGTTCGTTTGGTTACTATCCCGGTACTTTACTGACACGCAATTACGACCATACGTTAGTAAAAGAAAAAATAAAAAATTTACACACAATTTTCGAGAATATAAAATAAAGAAATAACGAACATAAAAAACAGATGTTTTATATGTGAATGTATATAATACACAATTATAAGCCTATAAAGTCAAATCAAAACCTTAAAAGTGCTATAAAATTAATCCCACAGTGTTTTTAGCGCTTGAAAGCTACAAAAAAATATCGTTATCAAGTTGTAGTTATCAACACAATCACAAAAAGTTTTTTAGTATATTTATTTTTTTAAAGAATTATATAAAGGCGAGTGATGCGGTTTAAAGTTCACTTTGCAAAGAGTTTTTTTTACAATGCTGAGATTCTAAAATACACTGAGCCTTTAGCGTAAGAATACGTTCTTTGCAGAACATTTCAGACTCAAAAATAAGTTTTAAAAGTATAAACAATAAATAGCAATCAAATGAAATAAAATTATTAAGTAAGCGTAAAATTCGCGTTACGCACAACCAAGCACAATTTCTTTATAACTACGCCGATATTCTCCCAAAGTCTAACTGAGTAGACATTTGTCAGGGATAACTTTGGGAACGGGGAATTGATGCTGTGCCAGCTGGGTTGTGTCTAATGCGTATCAAATGAGATTATCATTTTTGAGGCATCTTGTATGTATCTGTCTTGGAAACTTTTGGAAGAATTGATTCCAACAAAGAGCAAACTCGGCGTTTATATTGAGCGAATGGAGTATTGTGCGTTTAACTTGTATATCTGAGACATAGGAAGCAAATAAGCGATACGGCTCACGTATTATATTGTTTATTATTACATAAATATGATATAATTTCAGCTTTATTAGTATCGTAAACGTAACCCACTAATGAAACTTGACTATAAGATGTCAAATTTAAATAATAATGGTGGAGCATGTGCATGAATATTGCTCTATAATTTTTAATACATATATTTTTACCCTTAGTTGCATGAATGATTTTTTAACTGGATATGTATATATTCACTGATTTATTTTACGTTTCGAACACAATACCTGAGTAATGTTATTCGCTCGCATTCGAATTTGTGAAAATCGACACGTTGAATTGATTCAGAGCGAATGAAAGCGCCTATGTAGAGTTTTCTTCAATATTCAACAAAGACCGTGAAATACAGACGACTGTGAATTATTGCGTGTATGTGGCACCTGATAACGTATGGATTCAGGAAAGGCGGTGAAATTTATGGGTGTTACGGATTCGCGTGCGTTTCAATAGATATTATATAATACGCAGAAACATACGTTTTCTTTTCCAAAAGATTTTAGACTTTTACTATAATATTTTTAATCGAAACTATATTGTAAAATTGGGAAGTTTGAGAAAAATTCTTACCGTTGAATGCGCTGGATACGAATATCTTGACAAGTCTAGGACACGGCCACTTGTCGGCGTTGCCGGAAAAACCCTGAAGGGTCTCCATCACCACAGTTTCCGGAACAGCCATCTTGTTTCCTGTTTCGCACACTATTCACAACGCGAAATCTTGGCTTGGTCAATGCGGTACAGATACTGCAACAAAATTAACATACTAATAAAAACAGAGTTTTTCACAAAACACTTTTTAAATAAAGAGATAAATGAAATATCAATTTTAATTATCTCTTAATTAAGTCATTTGCATTAATTAAAACATTTGCATTAATTAAAACATTAGCATTAATTAAAACAATATATAATTTAAAAAAGTTGTACAAAAATAAAAGTACACTTTTTTATCATCGCACAAATAATGAGACGCGATTTAATAATTTAGATTATATTGTTAAACACGTTAATCAATTGTGTTCCTATATTTTATTTGCTTCGGGTCGATTTACTTATTTTTTGTCAAACTTACAGATAAATGTGTATGAAGAAAAAAAAAATTTAATATTTTTTTTTTTAGTGAAAAGTATATTACTAAAATATTTTTTTTATTTTAAGAAAGAAATGGCAAATACACACATTTTTTAATTTAAAGCATTATACATAAAATATTATAAATAAAAAATTGAAAATATAAAATAAAGTTTGTACCATATATTTAAGGGTAGTTAGGTTAAAAAAAATATAATGAGAACCGAATTACATATGATGTTGAACAATTGTTATTCGTTAAAATTTTCTAATTTTCTCAAATTCATTACAAAATAGTGTGGTCGTATTTACATGTAAATACATATTCTGCACATAATAATTTCGTATTAAATGTCATTATTTCATTTCAGTTTAAAGTACTAAATTGTGGGTTAAAAGTTAAATAATATATGTCTGATTTTAGAGGGATTTTTGTTGTTTGTAACGAATACGTAAAACATGTAAATAAATAAAAATATTAAAATGTCGATGAATAAAACATTAAGGAGTGGTTAGTATACGATTTGAGTAATCTGTGAGAGATGCAGATGTCATTTTCAATATCAACCAACCAGAAGAGAATGAACATAAAGAAGAAGAAATTATTGATAGCATTAATCAGAATATAGCACTTAATTATTTTGACATATTATCTGAGTACATCTACCAATGTGAATTTAAGTATAACGATTAAATAAAAATTCGTTTTGACATTATAAAACCCCAAAAGACTTCTATGAACTAATCAAAATCATATAATATATAAGTATTGTAATATTAGTTTTATTTAAAAATATTTAACGATATTTTAAAAAGAATTAATAACAAATACATACAATAGTTCAGATTCCGGTCGACACTTCTCCATAATTATAATCTTATCGATTGGTATACACTATTTTATATTTATTTTTATTCAAATTCTGTTTTCCTTTTTTTAATTTTTTAATTCTCGAAAATGACACCACGCGATTATGTCGACACGCAAATATTAGGCGCGATAATGACAGCACGCTTATGTCGTACACCCTGTATTATATATAATACAATACTTGACCTTGTTAATAAAATGAAAAAATCATTTGTTTCAATTGTTTTATTATTATAAAAAAATGAATAGTAATCTTTTTAAATTTGAATCTTTAGCTTCATCATAAATATAATTTATTTATATATTTAATTCGCAACACCATTTTTCAATAGTTGGCCAACAAATAAACTTCTTGGATCGTTTGACTTTTACATTGTTAAAGGCATAGGGGTAAAATGAATTCTATCTAAATCATGTTTCAAGCTTTCATCTGATCATTTAATCCACAAACAACAAACTCCGATCTTATTAAATCATAAAACTGATTAGGATATATTTCAAGAAAACTTTGAACATATCCTTGAAAAGCAATAAAGAAGTAGAACAAGCAGTCCAATACTTAATAAAGTCAATTTAAACAGCAGCTTGTAACGCCACACTCAATCTATGCACAGATGAAAAAAATGGAAAAGCACCCCGTAATAATAACAAAAAATAGCAAAAAAAGTAAGCTATACAAAAAGTGTCAACGGCAATAAAACGTTAATTAAAAATTATTCTATTCAAAATTTCTTGAATAGGAGGCTTCAAAAAGGCACTATTACACACCGTGAAAAGCTACGAATAAGCTAAAGCAACCCATAAAATACTCGCCGCCAATTAGAAACGGAAACAGTAAATGGGCTAGAAGTGATAAGGAAAAGGCCGACCTTTTCAGCTCACTCGAAGGAGGTATTCACACCATACGATCCTGCGACAGAAACTACAATGGATGCAAAGGAAATCGCAAATTATCTGAAAGCACACCCCTTAAAGCGAGTCCAATAATTAAGAGATTTAAAGTAAAATAATATTACCAGATACAAAGCATCAGCAAAATTACTAAAAGAATTATCATAAAAAGAATGAAAATTATCACAATAATATTTAACGCTATACTAAGACTGGAATACTTTCTTTCGTCCTGGAAGTAATAATGATACCAAAATTAGAAAAACAACTCAAAGAAACAATAAGCGATAAGCCTGTTACATAAGCTGCATACTTGTCAATATCATATATAGAGTTGAAATCGTATATCTGATATAAATAACTATTTATTTTAATAGATTGCATAATGAAAAAATATTCTACACCCTACGAATATGCCTTCTATATGACATTTTTTGTGCGAGTATATTTTTTCTATCATGCAAAAGTGTAGTTAAAACAAAAATTTTATACAAGCATTTTAAAAATACTTTTAGTATCGCTACTTATTTTATCAAACCAGATATTGACGTAATAGTAACTAAAATATAGGTTTATGGTTCATATTACAATTATTATATTATTGTTTTTCATAAAAAAAATGTAATCTCTCCACTGGTAATATGTTACATAGTGATCAAAAATAACTTGACAGTATTTTGCCGGATGATATGACACAGAAGATATAAAAGGTTGGACAAGTGTATTAAACGCTATTAAAAAAGACAGTTGTCAATCTCGAAAAAGATATTTTTTTACTAATTTTTATTTTCTAAATATGTCTCGCTCTATATGAAAAGAAAAGATGAAAATAATGAAAATAAATTTAGTGACATACATTATTCGTTTTATTTATAAACGCCCGTTTTACGGTTGAAATAATTACGAAAATGTCATACGATTCACAGATTGTATATATATTTAAAGCTAGTTGTTGTGCTGGATAGGTCTGAAAGGTTTAAGCTGCAGTTATCAGTAGGGCTTAATTGCCATCCAGGAAATTGATACGCATTTGCGAAGAGTTTAACATTAACGTTTGCAAAAACGATTACGGTATCTCGGGGAAATATCGAGGAAGACATTGTGTGCCAGAGTTTATTTTACGTTGGTTGTGGAGAAACGGCTTACGAAGCTAATGGACGTTAGATAGAAACTGCAATATGTATATAAACATACCCTACTGATAAAGACAATAAAATATTAAGGAAACGTTTAAATAAATGTTTTTACTTGTCGTTATAAAAACATTTAAATATCCTATCCTTCGAGTCAGAAGGTTTATTTTTGATGAAATAACGTCTTGTTGTTATCAAATATGTTATGAAACCATTAATGAATGTTTTTGGTAGCTACAAGTGTATTTACTCCGGATTCCGGGCATCGATCTGGAGCAGTGTGTGCGAAGAGAGAAGCGGTGGCTTCTGCAATTTTCGCTAGTCTATAATTGAGTCACCCTTCTCTTGTTTATAGTCCATGTTAAAGTTTGAATGCATTGAATATTAAAGTATTTATATTAATTGCCTTGTCCTTGAGAGAATGCCAATTACAAAACGGTGGCAAGTTTTTTTGATACAAATAGAGCCGTTTCGAGAGCAAGCGCGAATACACGCGTTATTTTTTTAAGGATTTTAATTATTTTTCTGTTATGGCGCGTACTTTGCAATTTTACCTTTTAAAATGTTTCCCATGGCAGTGTTCTATTTTAACAAAAAAAAACATTTTTTTAGCCGGTAAAAACGTTTTTTTTACTTAATAGCATGAATATGTTTTTTATGATTTAATAGCATGAATAGTACTGCAATTCTGAATATAAAAATGGTATAATTAATAACCCAAACAAAAATAGTAATAAAGCATTAAAAACACAAAGATTTAAAAAAATAGCGAGTCTTTCCAAAGAGGGTGTTAGAACTATTTTAAAATATTTTAATAAAATAGTGACAATTATACTGAGTGAAAAGGACAATATCTCTAATAAATCCCAAGGATTTAATTAAATTTCCTGTAACAGTTGCGAAAAAATATACATCATACAGAACTGTGAAATTTTTCAAAGAAAAAATAGCATACTGGAGTTAAATTATTTTATAAAAATTAGCATACCACATTTTTGCTGAAGGCCACAACATCAAGTAAACATTAAAAAAAATCAATTGCTTACGCAAAAGCGTTTTCAAAAACTTGCCGGCTTTATTAAATTTCAATAAAATAAATTCAAATAAACATACAAAAACAAAAATCAAATTGTTGGCAAGAAAAATCGCGTGACAGTGTGAAAAAGTACGATACGTAAGCCGTCTCATCTTTAAAAGGCAAGTACCGTGTTGTATTTAGATAACAAATATTAACAATAGCATACAATCACACGTTAATTATAATAATATATAATAATCTATATGTATATATGTATATATATACATATATATACATGTCACACTACGACAGTAAAAATGAAATTTATTTTCATTTTGTTAACACGGAAAAACTCTTTGCAGATTTTCATCTACGTTGTGAAAAAAAGGAGAGTGAAACTACTCCGACAAGAATCTAGTGAAACATCTAGATATGTAGACAATATATATTTACTACGAAACATATAATTATATTATTTATAATTAATTCACTTACGTGTTCAAGTGTTAAGTAAATGCGCATATATCTACATATAACACTTTTTAATAAAAGAAATATGGTTTTGAAAACTAGTACGTTTATTTAGATAGGCCTGACATGAGAAAATGTATGTTTTAAAATACATTTTCTTTTTATTCTATTGTCTTTGTTTACAAAGACAAAACATTGACAACCAAGCCTTTGTTTGGACATGTGATTGATTGTATATATAACACCAATGGTGGCTATTTCAATTTTTCTGATATTGATTATGCTAATTAGACAAGAACAACAAAGTAAGTTTTATTCTAAGACATATATATATAGAAAGTTTCCAAGTCTAAAATATAAATTAACTTTAAATATAATAATTTGTTATTAAATATAATACATAATTAGAACGTCTTAGAAAGTATCACCTATAAAATATTTTCAATTCACTAGTAAAAAAAATCAGCGGTTTACACAAATGTGTGTATTCTTAATTAATTAATATAAATACATAGATGTTGTTTTCCCAATGTGTATTGATTATTTTAAATCTTTATGTTATTTTTCAAAAGCAAATTGAATATATGCTTATACATTGAATTTGGCTAGTAAAAGAAACAATCTCTTGTTAAAGTCGGCTACTCGTAAAAAACAAAAAGTAAGATAAAACATAATTTATGTATATATTTCACAATATATATATACATATATATTTTTTATATACAATAGTAGATTCGTATACGAACAATAAAAACAATTCTATACCTCTTGATCGCCTTTAAAGTCAAATATATAATTTCAATTTAGTCCTTATTCATAAAACCGCATAATCAGATTTGTAACTTTTCAAACTCGAACGCGAAACTTTCTTCAAGAAAAAAGCTTTTGCACGCTTTCGCCGATCGGCGTTAAATAATCCGAAGTAAAACTTTTTCTCACACGCGTAAATTTTGATCCTCTACTTGTAAAAATATAAATTGCGACGCCATTGTCACATTTTAAACTCACTATTGTTATATAATACGATATAATCCGCATCGGCGGCTATGTAAAATTAAATATGACTCTCTCTCTCTCTCTCACTCTCGGCCCTAAAATACAACAAATGCTAACATTAAATATAAATCTTTAGAAAGCCCATTTCCCATGAGGTGAAAAGCTGCCTTTGCGGGTCGTCGTTAACGCGAAACCCTTTTAGGAAAATTACCAAGCCGATTGTTGGATGTTAGCTTTGGAACGCAACTGACACACACACGTACGCACAACGCACATTACATAATACTATAAATTTAATCGTATACACCGACCTCTTATAAAATATTGTCGAATATAGGGTGATAGGATTCGAATGTAAGTTTTACGTGATTTTTTATGTAAAGTATATTTATCAGCCATCTAAAAATATTTAAAAACAAATGCGAAACATTTTCGACCCCCTCTAAATTTTCAGATAGCTCAATTTAGATTAACTAAAAAATATCTGACCCAAACTAGATTACATGGATAAAACCTAAGAATAGACTAATAATACTACAAACACTAAAATATAATATGATTAAAAAAATTGTCATTAAAACATTGTCAAAAAATGTCAAGAAAAAATAATTAGAGCAGATATTTGTCTGATATTGTATTTTTGTATTTAAAAAGTAAGGCTTTTTATTAGATTACCCTCTAAATTTATTTAAGTTTATTAATCCTTTCAGCTCAAATCAAGCTTTGTGTTTCTCTCACGCTATTGAAAATAAGTTTTAGGACCTGTATTGAAAAAATAATATCATTAACTTCATTACCGTATTTATTCAACTATAGAAAATAGCTTTCATTATTAAGACAACAATAGAATCTCTTGCAATAGAGAAACGATAAAGAGAATGAAACTCTGAAATAGAACCTAACTATCGTTAAGCTGCGATAAGAATGCCCTAGATACATACTAACTAGAAAATACAAGCAAAAAGCTCGTATAATGCCATAGTAATATGCATTCCATCGATTTATGGGATTGTATTACTATTAATGACATTATTATGTATATTATAGTGAATAAGATGCATATCATATTTGGTGTCTAATTTATATTTATTGTATCCAATCTATTGGGCGGCAATAAAAGTTATATATTTATTTATTTACTTCTTAAATGTATGTGAGCTTCGAGCTTTAGTGTTTTATAAATAAAAATAATATCAGAAGAAGTATCATATTAGTATAATAAACATGTATGTATTAATGTTTAACACGTAAAGTTAGTCGCGAGTGTATTTTTGAAACATATAGGCTGAAGTAACTCATTATTAGCTTTAATTAATCATCACAATATTCACCCGTGAGATTAGGAAAATCTAGGTAAACCTAATCTGTGATGATCGATTAGAATTATAATTATATAGTAATCAGTAATTCTGATATCCTAGATACGATAGAAATTTAAATACACTAAGGTCCATATGAGATTCGAACCCGGGTCTTTCAGTCAGAGACTTATACCACTCATCTATCATGCCGGTTATTATATTATTACATAATAAATATTTATTTATTATCAGCTTTTTGTTAGTTTTAGTTTATTTATTTACTATTTTTTTTAATATATAATATATTTATGTATATATTAGTAGTAGTTTTAACAGTCAATCGAAATAAAAATCTGAGAACATATTTTGTTATATCTGTGCTAGTGCACATCTATACCTTATTTGCGTTAACGCAGTCAGTTTGAGAGCTATCCATTTCATTATTATTCATAATTAAAAAAGAGATGGCAAATACACCCCTACTATAGCTATAAAGCACACGATACGGATATACGTTCGATTTTTATCGCATCGATTTTTGCTATTTATAAAGGCAGTCTATGACTGCTCAATATAATGCATGTTTATGATAAAAGTTAATTATATGGATCCAAATATTCTTTACAAATTTATTTTTAGCTCAATTATTATGTGTTATAGAATAGTTTAAAATGTTTAAATAATTCGGTATTCGACTACCTGCCATAACTTGTGTGTATGTATAACATATTTTAGCACAGTCGCATATGACTATATATGCTCTAAAATGCAAGTGTTTCGGAATAAATGTATTATCAATAAAGAACACTTTGTCAATCTTAATTTTAAAAGACAAAAGACCTTCATGCAAATATAAAAAAGATTGTCATTTAATGTTGGTTATTCGGCTATCCCACTCTCGCGCAGTGTTCTTATTATTTGCCGAAATAATATCGTGTCGTGACGCATGCCGTACCGTTGGGCTTTAACTTTTATTTTATTTATAAAAATACGTAGGAGTTTTTTACTTTATATACATTTTCAAACAATGATGTAATGAGTAGCTAATGTATCGTAAACGAGATATTGTAATCCTGTTATATATTTTCCCCCCAATTGTTTCGTTCTGAAATAATTTGCACATAAAAAATTGCGTTGCGCATTTGGGTAAAAATTGCTTTGTTACACGTCGTTGAGTTAAGGTTTTTAAATTGGAAATTTATGAATCCCAAGAGAGAACCTTTCCCAGGCTATCCCTATCGGTATTCAATATTACGCTGCCTACAAAAAAGCAAAGGGTTTCAAATGAAACTTGTAATACAATCGAGCGACAAATTGCGCTTTTTGACTATTTTGAACGTAAAATAAAGACGTTATGATTTGATTATTGAACCATACAAATTTTCTCTATGCCATTAAGGTCGAGCTTATAAAATCATCCATTGATGTCGCACAGCGTAAAAACTTTACGGCGCAAATTAAAGAGAGCGTCAAAAAAATACGCGAATCTCTAAAGTTCATCGCGCGTGAAATTGGGTTTCAGACAAGAGAGAGAACGAGTATAACATTTTTTTTCTATAGTTTGCTCGTCAAACGTCTCTTTGTTTCGACAACTTCTTAAGCAAAGAAATACAGGTAACTTTGGCGCGAGACAACTCGAGATTAAACCCCCGGGCGTTGATAAATGAAGGGGCGAATAAAGGAGTCGTTTCATGCGTGTATTTTCGGCAAATATACACACAAAGAGCATAAGTATAAATATGCATACTCACGAACACACACGATACAATATATATGTACAATAGATAGAAGAGCGCAGAAACACTGAATGTTTACCGTGTCGATAAGACCTACCTGTGGCTCGGTTAAAACAATTTTTGAAAGAGCCTTCATATGAAATAGAAAACACGCTATAATACAGGGTGAATGACAAATAAAAGTAAAAATAATAGTAAATCACTGATTTTTACTTACAAATAATATGCCTTATTTTTAGCAAATAAATACACTTTAAATAATATTAAACAGAATCTTCACAAATTTATATACAAAGATCTTTTCAATTATCCCAAATTGTAACCATAAACGTAAAACTATTTTGACAACAGCAATACGTAAAATATGATAAAAGAAATGATATATAAATATAATCATATAGTTTTACTTCAAATAAATAAAAATAAATATTTACCTTATAATTTTTGGGTATTTTAGTAAACTGGATTTTTTGTGAATAGAATAACAAGATTTTTACATTGATAGTTTTTTGGAAAAAAACTTATTATTTATTGGTCGATATATTACTTTGTTAATAAACTAATATTTTCTAGTTTAGTGCACTTTGTAAGCTAGATTAGGATAAATTTGATTTGCATACTCTCATTTCATAGCGCTCTAATTTTTCTGAGCGTAGTGACTATCAAATGTGTGACATATTGGCTTATGTGCTATCGAATAAATCAAAAAGCTCATTCGAAAATCGACCCATCTTACTAATCAACGTATCCTACCCCTAAGAATAACTTGCCAATATTCCAATTAATTAATTTTTAAACGACGTATATTAGGTCGTTTAGATAATAAATTTTGTTATTATGGAAAAATAGTATAAAATTGAATATACCCACAAAATAAATTAAATGCGTTATTAAATACATATACATTGCCTTCAAATATTCCATTCTGTCTTCACAATTCTCACAAAATAACGAAAGCAATATATTTAATAGATAAAAATGCATGTCATTTGATTGGGAAACACGTTTCACGTTTACGTGCTAAAATTTTAATTTGAAAGTGAGAGTAATATATGTAAGACAATCATAAATTACTATTGTATTAGACTTTGTGCTGCTACATTATCTACTTGTGTAATGTGAATGTCTTAATGGTTTGTCCTGTCTATACATATAATATGTCAAATTTACATTTTTAAAAACGCGGTGATGAATATTCCGAGCACATTTCAGCACGTGACACGCTTTTAGTTAAGATGTCCGTGTTCGTTTTTTAATTTATTTTGTTTTGTATGGCGGGATTTTATGTCTTTTCTTTTTAATTAAAATTTACCTTTTATCGTTTCAACGTAATACGTTTTTAATTAAGCGTGTTTCAAAGTTGCCGTAAAAATCCACATTGCGTGTGCACATACATATATAAGATATAAAAAAATATTTTGATAAAAATTATGTAATTTTACATAATTCCTTTTTGATTAACAGTCCAAAAGATTTTTTTATAATAATATTACATTTATACATCCTTATTTTTATTAAGCATAGCTATTCAATCCACATTTATATTATAATATACGTAAATATGTAATGGACTTATTTTTTAAGTTTATTTATATAAATACATAAATAAATCATTAATATAAATTAGATAATTTAATATATCTTGATCCTTCTTTTCAGTAATATTTCATGTTTTTTTTAAGTGGTCGAATAATTAAATTGCTATGTATAGAATGTATTGAAAAATATTTACTGTAAATGTACTTAAATATCCATTAAAATATAGCAACGCTTGTGTAAAAATATAAAGGTTAACTATAAAGATTTCTAAGTTAAATCTATTCATTCTACTATTCTTCATTATAGGGGTTTAAACCTGCTACACCGTTAACACTGAAGTCATTAAAACAATTATTTTTTAAATTGTATAAAAATTTGTAATAAATTAAATTAAATAATATTATATAAAAAGGAAATAAGCAACCAATTTTAACAAAAGACCTAATCATAATAATTGCAAGTTAGCACATTCGCCAATAACCGCTCATAAGCATCAGAAAAACTATCCTTTCGCGCATAAAGGGTTCATCATAAACAATACGTATATCATGTGTAAAAACTGCTATTGTATTAACGATTGTGAAAGTTTTAATTTAAGGCGTGAATATATTGGCACACCAACATCCGCATCTATGATTCGCCAGAGACGTCTCAAATCAACGGCCGAGGCGAGAAACAATCAGAGACGAGCTCGGACAGCAGATAGCTTCCGATGGAAAAGCGAGAGAGACCCGCATCAGTGGATCACTCAAAAGACATAATTTCTACACTTGTGGTAAACTTTACATAATAAAAATAAATTGTTACCAGCTTTTGCAGTTGCACCCCTACGGACTCAAAAACCGAAATCATTATGTAAAGAAATAAAAAATATATAAAATTATAATTTTTATTATCAATCAACTTCAAAAAGAATAATTTTATTACGCAATTTGATTGAATTTTGAACACAATAAAACTTTATCTCTTCACAGTTAATCAAATTGTCTCACTGATTCAATCTCAATTATACAGAAGCCCGATTTTTTTTATAATAGAACAACGTAATTTGATTTCTACTATTTTTAAATAATCTATTTCGAATGCAAGTCTTAACGAAATAATGTGTTAAAATATGCATTTGATTATTGATTAAAAATACTCGTACAACGACATTCAATATGCAATAATTCTATAAAATATATATTTCACTACTTTAAAGTCTCTGCGTATCATTTATTATACGCACGAACCTATAAAAAAACATGGTTAAATAATGGAAAGTATATTTCACTGCCACTAGAGGAGCTTTAAGTGCCATTATGGTTAACATTTTTTCGTTCTCATTTTATTTAATGTAAAAATATATATTTTTATTGCACTCAAACAACTCATAATAAATCAAAAAAGGTTAAACCACTCACAGGATACTCTAAGCAAATTTATATTTTAAAATTGTTGTGCTATTTACCTTCGGTATTTTAAGAATTTTATTTTACAGTTACAATTTATCTCAGTCTGTTGACAAACATTGGAAACAATGGATCGTTATATTTTATTATAAATTCATACACAAAAAGTAATATCAGTCAAAACTATGTATTATATATGTGTGGCTATGTATATAATTAGTAATAATTTGAAATGTGGTTTGATTTCTAGCAATAAAATTAGATTAATCCTAAAAAACGCTATCGATTTAAACTACTTTTTAATAAAGATTGAATTAAATTTATATCCCTAATTTTTAGACATTTTCAGTAAGTTTTTTTTTAATTTAAGTCATATAAATGTACTTTCGGCAAAATACATTATAATATTGTACACAAATAAAAAAACAGCCGACAGCATATAAATTATAATTGAAATGTACTTCTCAAATTTTATAATGGGTAATGGAATTACATAATTAAGTTTAGAATATAAAAGAATCATTTTTCTAAAAAAATACATTTAAATTAATTATTCACTTTGACATACCATAAATAAATAAATTATTTAAACAATTACAATTAAACATGTATCTGTATTTTTATAAAACTACAAAAATTTTAAGCATGGATGATAAATTTATTTTATATCATTTTAATGTACACACAGTATTTTCAACGTTTCCAATAAGTGAAATTCACGCAAAAAATAAGTCATATCCTATATCATCCCCTCGCGTGACGCATGTAATATATAATAATAATACCCACGTAAACGTTACACCACGTACGTATCACGTGTGCACATTATATGTACGTCAATCTATCATTTTGCGCAGGTACGTTTACGTTTACGGCGTATCCTTTAAATGACACGTCCCATCCAAGATATTAAACTCAGATTGATAGAGAAACGCGAGTGTTTCATCAACATTGCTGAGCTGCTCTTTGTTCTCTGGCCAATTTAATTACGGGCGGGACCCCTAAGAATAGAATTTGCAATCGGTCATGAGAATATTCAATGGGGTAAATTGTAAATTGTAAACTGGGGTGGTTTTTTAACTTTGCCACCCCCAGAGCTTCCATCAAATTGCGTGCGGTATAAAAAAATAGTGACCGGCTGTACAGGATGATATTTTCTCATTAAATTATGATAATTTTTTACCTTGATATCATTCCTTTATCAATATTATATAATATATTTTATAAGAAAATCCATAATAATTTACACATATTGCCTCCATGTATATAGGTAGATATATTCGACGCCCCTCTGTGCAATTTATGTACACAATATATGAATTTTAATTATGCTAATGGAATTTTTGAATTCGTTCCGTACACGCTGTAATTAATTGCCTGTTTCGCGTAACGTGTTCGAGCGAGCAAATGCACGCGGAACGAAGCCAAGGCTCCGAGCTTAAAGCTCCCGATTTTTCATACTAATTTTTCATACGTGATACGTTCATTATTCAACTTTATGAAGCACTCGTTTATTATTCTCGTTTAAAAGCTAAAATTTGATCGTTTACTCTGTTTATAATAGTATTATATTTTAATATAAGTTACTTAGACGATAAATTGCTTTAAAACAGTAGAGAAAATGTACTTTTATATAATACGTAAAAAATCACCATATATGTTATTGTTGATCGTATAGCATATTTACATTAATTTGTATTTCCTTTTTCATTAAATTCATATTAATAATTGAAAAGCATTGCTCGTTTATAGGACACTGCAAATCTATATATTAAATTATCAAAATTTATTTAAAATCTAGTCAAGTATTTTAGTATTGTACAATGTTCAGCGCAAACAAATGCCCCTACATATGAACAAAGATATAGTCACCAACATTATTTTGTATTATTATTACACATTTGTACACCCAGTGGCGTAGCTATGGGCGGGCCGCCCCGGGCGGCACTTGCTTGGGGGCGGCATATTCGCGATGGGATCGTCTAGTGTGGTTCTTAACCCAGAATGCACTAAAATATATGTATATAAATCCACGAATAACAAAAGCTTAATAATAACTAATTTATTATTTTATGAAATGCTGATTTTATGAAATGTATTGGGGGGAGCAATTTTAAGAATCGCCCTGGGCAGCACATACCCTAGCTACGCCACTGTGTACACCCATGAATTATATAAATCAGAGTAGTATTAAAGATGAAATAATATTTATTAAACTTCTAAGCGTAATTTGACATAAGTGCTATAAAATATTAAATAATTTTGAACTTTTGTTAAATTATGCTGAATAAATATAGAAAAATAAGCAAAATTCAAAGGAAAAGGTCTAAGTTTTTATTTTTTGACCACTCAATGACCCAATCTTGAAGAATAGTGATTAGACATTTGAGTTTATTTTAATATCCCAAAACACTTATATAACTTTTAATTCTATTATCTCGCACTATATATTTGTAAGGTTCGTCCTTAGTATTCTAAACGAATTATATTCTATACGTTTAGAATACTAAGGACGTTTTTTTACAGAAAGGAGAGGCAAAGTTTTAATTTCAGCTATCATAAAAAATAATACTGAATGACGATTATGTACTACACAATTCTGTGAATTATCAGGAGCGCATTACGCGAACTCGCAATCCAGAAATGATCCAAGATAAACCTTGTTAGGTAATGGCAGATGCCGCATCGGTTCCAAACATAAAATAAACGATCCCAAAAGCCACAAGTGTCTCGGGACGCAATTACACAATACGGCTCTGGAGCAATGAGACCCTCCTCAAACTGCGAGCACTTAATTTCATATAATTCCCTCACACAGCCTATTACCATCGGTCCAGAGTTATTTTCGACTTCAAAGAGAGAAGAAGGGAAAAACTAAACTTGGGCTTTTTGCCTCAGCCGCGGCCGAACACTCGTCGGGTTTCAGCGCCCAAGTTCTCCTGAGGTCGACCCGAAGTATTTGCCGGAAATAATTATATTGACCCGTTGAATTCATTCGCCAAAGCCCAAACATCGCTTTGGCTCCAAATAAAAGTATTGCTTTTGATGTTTCACTTTCTCGTATCTTCAAATTAATGCTAATCAAGCCCAGTTCTCGAATATGATGAATTTACAAAACGATCCATCCCGTGAGGCATTAATCATAAAGGTTTGAAGTTAAATAATATATTATAAAATATGATAAAAAATAAATGTAAATGTGCTACATGATTAGATTATAAATGATACTGTAAGCTAGCATAACCAACTTTATCTCCTACAGATAATGTGCTCCGAAACTAAGTCCCTAATATTTTATTATTTTTTGTGTTTTATATATAAATGAAGTGTTCTATACCTAATTTTTAAATGTCCTAAATTACTTGTGCTTCATCAGTGAACCAAAAATCTTATTGAGAGTTATATATATATATATATATATATATATATATATATATATATATATATATATATATTGTGGTTGAATGCGTTTTCGCGGAGAAATATTTGGTTAATATTTCTAGGAGTCGGATTACTCCGCGTACTTTTTTGATTCCGTGTGGAATCATGGTCCCTACGTTTCGGCCAGATTCGCCCGGCCATCCTCAGGGGAAAATTGAGAATATGAACATCCGGTGTGGGCAAAGCCCAGCATGTGGTTGTTCAGATCTGAATTTTCCCCTGAGGATGGCCGGGCGAATCTGGCCGAAACGTAGGGACCATGATTCCACACGGAATCAAAAAAGTACGCGGAGTAATCCGACTCCTAGAAATAATAACCATTTATATATTTATATATATATATATATATATATATATATATATATTTTTTTTTATATATATATATATATATATATATATATATATATATATATATATATATATATATATATATATTAAATAGTTTATATTTTTTACGCGATAATATATTTAAAAAAAAAAAACGTGTTTTGCTCGCGTTGTTTTATTGAATGAGTCTCTCTATATTTCGCCGGAGATTTTCTCAGCATCTTCAGGACTTTTCACATTTTTTTTTAGAGTACACTTCGTTTTTACATCCCGCAGGAAAGGATTTTTTATTCGCACTATTATTATTGGTTTTAATGTTAAAAACACGTTAGTTTGAATATTATTGCCCTCACTGCTCCACGGACAGGAGCTTACATATGTATGCTCCTATACGAATAAAAAATCCTTCCCTGCGCGATGTAAAAACAAAGTGTACTCTAAAAAAATGTGAAAACTCCTGAAGATGCTGGGAAAATTTCCGGCGAAATATAGAGACACTCATTCAAAAAAACAATGCGAGTAAAACACGCATATAATTTATAATAAAACCAAAAAATATATATGTATATATACACACACACATATATACCTATGTGTTTGTGTGTGAAATATATGTACTTTAAATCATATTTATGCTTTTAACTAACCGGTAAAATTGGACCACTAAAACTCAAGTTTTATGAAGCTATTATGTGGATTCAGCCGTTTTATGACTTTCAGAAGTAAATATGCAAATGGAATTTTTAATATTTTTTTTGCAATCTCGCCGCGTTTCCAATTTCAATCTGACATTTTAGATAAACCATAAATATTCCCATGAGTTGATAATTTTATCATAGCAATAGAATAAATATATACTATAGCACAGCTATAAATTATATAATATATAAAAATATAATTAATACTAATAGTTAAAATTGTGTGAACGCGGAAAATACATAAAAACATTTATATACACCTCACATACATGCACTTTAATGCACCTTGAGACATTTCTCTTGACACTCAGTGAGATAAGTTTTCTCCTTTTATATCTGAAATCCATTATGTATATTACACTGGAAGCTAAATATATCTAGTTGCATTTATAGGGCAATTTACTCATGAAATATCGATCTCACATTCAGCTCATACATATATATTTAGTTTTACTGCAAAAATATAATTTTTGAATATGATTAAATTTTGAGAGAAAGAATCTAAAATTAAAATTTTAAAATATTTTTAAATATAAAAAAATCTGAGCTGTTAATTAAAACAATTTTGAATTTATAAGACCTAAATTTGAATTCCGATCTCTTATCAAGTAAAAGTTAATTAAAATAATTTATATTTCAATGGCTCCATTCAAGTTCAATTAATGAAAAGTTTTTAATTAACATAAATTTCAGTATATATTTATATGTTCGTTAATAACTATTTTTGTGCGAGCTATTTTAACATTATTATTTTATTTAATATATATATATATATATATTATATGTAATGTCTTATCAAAACAAACATACTCGTATTTAAAAAATATTAATTTATAAAAACACTGAATACTGTTATGACAGTGATTCATCATTTTACATCTAATGAAAAAATACAAAATTTAATATAACCTTATAAACAAAAATGTATATATAAAAATAATAAAACAACGTTTTGATAACTTTATATATAATAATAAAGCGTACCTCTTTTTTGATTAGCGGGGTTGGGTCCTAATCTGGGCTAATGCCCTTTATCTTATCTACTTCAACGCAATGCCTAATTTTCGTTTAATCTTGTAACTGCTTCACTACACGTTTTTCAAACTATATTTCTGCCATGATCACAGTTTTGTTTGTATTATCATCTACTGTTACTTTAAATACTTGATTCGAATCTCATAAGGATCCTTGTGTTTTTTAATTTAGATCGTGACTGGGAGATTAAAATTGGGGATTATTATATCAAAACATTTTTTTAATCCTTGACGATCGTCTATCAATGATGTTCTTTACTCTCACATATGAATCATATTATGAAAAATTAAAATAAATTTAAAGCAAGAAGTAGACTGAAACGCGCCACATTTTTTTAGGAACGGAACGCGTTTCAGTACAATTTGGTAGCAGCTTTGTTAAAATTGATTTGAGCTTATATAAAAAATCACCAACAGCACACTGCACAACGCAGCTACAATGCAACAAATAAAATACTCAGGGTAAGCCGGGTTCACTTGAACTGAAATCTCATTGCTCACCCTAAAAGGGAATAACCTTCCGTCACTAATACATTTAAGAAGACTAGCAATCAGTCACGCTTCACATATTCATGAATTACCCTCATGAAGAGAACAAAAAATATACACTTGAAAAGAAGAAGAACACAAAAAATAACATTGATTCAAATACCTATATTATTCTTTGAATATGTAGTGAAACCTATAAAAAAATCGATAATATTAATGACACAATACGCTTGCAAAATAATTAATATTAAAAAAATAGAACGGGAATCTCGAGAATTTGTGATTTAATTATCTGAAGATATATAAGTCGAATCACTTTAGACCCTAAGCTTAGCACCAATGGAGACAATTAGACATTCAGTCCAACAAAGCCAGCCGAGAGCCTTTTCATTTGAATAATCATAGTTGGTCAGCACTGTGTCGCCAAAAAGCAATTTGGAGTTCAAAACAGTAAAGTTCTTCCGACGCAGAGTCACACCAAAAATGATTATATAGAAATATAAATTTATTGCAACTGATTTTTTTATACGGTATTGCAAATAACATGTCATATTTCGTTTCTAAGCATTATATGCATTATCACAATCGGCGCAAGCTATCATATAAATTTTAGTTCAAGATTAAAAATATTGTTCTCGTTAATGGCGAATTTCACAACGAAAGCTTTTAAGTACAATGTGTAATGCCTCTTAGTACTTTGCAGAAATGATAGATTAACATAGCTTTTGGCATGTCAGAATTTAAAAGAACCTTGTATTTTGTAGCTCATACCTTTGAGATGAAGTATATTTTGCATATTTGCTTTTATATGAGCATTTATAAAGTAAACAACTATTTCGTTTATAATATCATTACAGTACCTTATTTGATTCAGCATCTATAATATAAAAAATCAATAAAAATAGTATTCCTATTCCTTAAGAGAAAATCACATTAGTTTGTCTATTGAATATTCAAAGAAACAAGTATGTATGAATATATTTTACCTATCCAGTCTATGACTGTAAAGCTTGTATGCGAGCAACTCGGCAGACTAACAGGTTTATTTGGCATTAAAATGTTTCGGCTGAGGGCGGATCCTGAACATCAAAAGGGTTAATCATGCATCTGTGTTCCACCGTGCGTGAGTAAGTGACATAATAGGGTTAATCTTGGTTCACAGGTATGTGGCGAGCTATCGCAGGTTGCGCAAATTTTAACCGCGGCGGTTCCACTTCAACTTTACCTGAACGGAACATATATAAATAAATAAAACATCACAGGTACAACTTCCGCCCCATGAGTATGTGAATAATTTAACTCTCTTTCATTTCATTAAATATATATATATTCAATCTGCTTTTAAGTAATCACTTCCAATACTTGCGTAAATTGCGTCATTTTAATTTTATATAATATATAATTTGCTTGAAATGGGAATATGCAGAAACAACAAAACGCAAATGTCAAGCCAAGAGATTAGAATTCCCTATTCAATACAAAAATCGCGAATGAGTTGGACTTGTGTGACAGGGCTGAAGATTAATCTCAAGAACCCTTGTCACGAAACTCTACAAATCACAAATATAATATTCTTTATTGTATTTTTTATAAATTAATTATCATAATGTTAATGGCCCGTGTGTGTCATGTCTGTTTTTACATAATTACGAGTGTGTGTTCGTACTTATGCGGCCAAAAGTTGTGTAAATGAAGTTCAGTTAGGGCCAATAGACCAGGTCGTTAATCACTCCAAGGACCCTGGCCCTTTTGTCTCGTTACGCAACGATCGCGCAAAATCTATTTGTGTTAACCAAAGTTTCCTGGAAACTTAATTTGCCAAATGATGTCCAGTTTTGGTATTATCGTACTCAGGAAGGAATCGCAAACTTTGCCTAATAAATACTACATCAGATACTAAATGAGGTCAAAAGGTTCGAGATTAATCGGGAAAGAAATGTCAAGCGTCTAAGGCGGCTTCCATAAATGATGTCACAAGTTTAGGGGGGAAGTCGACGGAATTGTGACAGTGTGAAACAATCAGGAGTCTGGCTCATTGACATTTTGTGACATAGTGAGTGTAAAAAAATTCACGAAAAACCTATGAGGCGCCTAACTATAATATATACATTTTTCTGGACAATTTAAATCAAAGATTTTATCAATCAACTCAAATCACTTTATATAACCAAATAAATTCTAAACCGTATTTTTGATCTGATTCTCAAGACGTCATCATTTCCTGATCTTTGAAAATACACAAAATTTAACCCTATTTATTAAAAGGGTGACATATTGTGCATAAATAACATAGTTACGTCTTCAATCACTTTCATTCATAAATTCCATTTTTATGTGCTGGTAATTTAAAAAAATTCGGATGTATTCGATCTGTATCGGACTATTTCTCTATACACGTTATTTAAATGAGATGAGCCGATCAACCGTCTGATCTTTAGTATCAGAAAATTATTTGTATACTCGTATAATGTCATTTTCCCAAACTCATTCACAAATGACAAGTAATAAAATATGGGATCAACATAATGCTCCTAATCAAGTCAGAAATAGAATATTGCATAAAAATGCTTCACAATCTCCCGAGAATGATTAAGGTTTTATAGGACTCGGAATAGATAATAAGAATTTATAATAAATAAGAAATACAGATTGTTTTCTTTTTTCTCAAGTCTTTGGATTTTTTTTCTTATATTTGAAAAAATGTATAACTTTTTGTAAATTACCAATAATTTTAGTATTCTTTCAGTATGCTTTTTAGTTAATGGATATTTTTTTGTTTCGATACTTTTAACCCTAAATCACCAATGGAAGTTGAGATAAAATAAACCCAACAAAGTTATATTATGCTTTATGAGTTTTAACTCTGTCATAATGCAAATGTAATGCGAATGTAATGCAATAGACATGGATGCCATTAAATTTAAAGTGGCAAATGTGGTTTAGTGAATTTTTCCATTGCATGTGCCTATTGGTTGTTAGTGAGGATATTGGGGCTGCAATCAAAGCAAACCCGAGATTAACAGTACGGGAGCTAGTACAAAAGCTCAACGTGTCACTTACATTAGTTCACAAATATTTAATTAAATTGACAAAAATGAAAGAAAATGTGTCAACTTGTGAAATATGGATACCTTATAAATTATTTTACGCAGCATATCTCAACATGCCAATCAAAAATAATTATAGCACAGCAAGTGTTGTTGTTTCTAGAGATGAGTAGTGGATCATAGACATTAAAACACAACGTAAAAGGCAGTAATTATATGGCAATCAACCCCCAGTTCCAACCCTAATTACAGGATTACATCCCAAGAAGATAATGTAATGCATTTGGTGGGATATGAAAGGCATAATTCAGTATGAAATACTAAATTATGAGCAGATAATTACGATAGATACATAGTGTGCTCAGCTAATTTGTTTACAAGCATCTCTGACCATAAAAAGATTAGTCTTATAAATCAAAGAAGAGTAATTTTACAACAAGACAGCGCTCACCCTCACGTGTCAAAAAACTTTCTCAGAACTTTTTCCTCGCCCACCGTATTCTTTAGACACTACTCCAAACTACTATCATCTCTATAGATTCTTACAACAGTTTTAATGTGTAAAATAGTATCTTGCAAAAACGGATATAAAAAACGACAATAAATAATTTATTGCATGCAAAAATTCATTATTTTGCTGATCGGGTGTAAAAAAATGTAGAAAATAATTGAATAAAAATATGAAAAATATATATTTGTTTTATTATTTGACTAAAACGCAAGGAACAACCTGTATAATTTACGTAAAAAACTAAATTTGAAATAATTGACACGTAAATTTAACAAACATGGATTCTACTACTAGAAACATATTATAATAATAATTAATACATATTATTAAATAAATTAAGACGTATAATATTAATTATTTATTAACTTCATACATATTGAAATACCTATGCTTGAATTAGCTAAAATTATAGAGTAATATATGTAATATATTTTCTCTGAATACGCAGCTATTAGGAAAATTAATAAGGTAAAAAACATATTCTAATTTCATTTGTGAATTAAAATTAAACCGACAAACAAGCAGACTAAATTAGTATTCAATATAAGATCAAGTTCGCGTTGAAGGTTATGCGGTAAATTAATTACAATCCAGGTAACACGATAAATAAGGAAAATGTGATAATTAATTATTGCTAAAACTCCTTTTTCCTTAAATACGATATCTAATACGACAAATAATGTTTAATAAAGTAAATAGCTCGGAATGTAATAATATTAATTAGATTAAAATAAATTAATGTAACACAAAAATACGCACAATATTAATCTGTCAGACTACGCGACATCTGTCACTCTGAACCATTGAAAGAGATAGGTGTCCAATTAAATCAGGAATGACGCTATCTCAATTCTATTTTTTTGACAAATTTTAAAAGCCAGTAACACTTGCAAAATACCTAATTAAATAGCAAATATATTTCATTGGTCATACGAAATAAAAATTGATCCTATAAACCTTGAGGGTTAACGAAGCATACGTTAGTCTTATGTAACCTACATTGAAGTTGCAACGAGGTTTCGAAGAATGCAAAGACGGTACAAAATATGAATCGGCGTATATTGGTAATATAGAGACTGCTGTGGAAGCCCGGGTTTTTATACCGGATAAAGAATAACCTTAAACAGAGAATAAAATGACACAACTCAGTCGCAATATATAGAATCTTCACGAGCCACGATTAATCGAACTAGCACGGTACAATAGTGGTATAAGTCGCTGACTATTAACCTAAAAGACCTGGGTGAATCCCATATGAACCTTAGTGATTTTTAATGAAAATGATATCAGTGATATATCTTGATTTTACTCACGGATCAATATCGTGATAATTAATTAAAATCAAACTAGGTCATATATATTAGGTATTGAAAACTCTTAAATAATGAGTTATGTACTTCAACACTGTTAAAGAAAATATATTTTATGTATTAAAAAATAATATTTTTCAGACTATATATTCTATTCAAATGATTTAAGATCTCCTGAATGGCCTCTTTAAATGTCCTTGTCTCAATTGCATACGTATAGTTTTATATTTTTAGCAGTTTCGTTTATATATATATAGAGCTTACATTCTATGAAAATTTAATCTGCTACATTATTGATGACGTCAAAAAATAATTTATTGAATTAGCTCATTACTAAATACAAAATTCATATAATTTTATAATTATAGTTATAGTCTAATTTCCATTACATATTTAAAGTCGTATAAATATATAATATTAGTAAAGTTACTTTCAAGGAAACATTTTTTGTAATGTTTTTCTTAGAATTTGGGTTTCTTAATTCGTTTCAATTTTTAAACAGAGTATTGTGCCATGTACAATCCAAATATAAATTTAATTTTAATCTTTACTTCATGATATTTTTATTTACGGTAAAACTCCGAGTTATCTTGTATAATGGATCGGGACATTAATATTCGGAGAAAGAACTCTTACATGAGATAAATTTGTTGAACGAGTACATAAAATATTCAATAATTCATATATATTTTTATTAAAAACAGAAATCATTTTATATAAGAAGCATTACTATTAAATTGAAATTAATTTTATGAAACCTGCAAATAACTAGATAAAAAGTATAAATAAAAAGCATATGTTTATCTTACAAGCTAAATTTAAGAAAAAATTTAATGCAAATATTACATTGCCGTCATTGAATACACTTTGAGAGAAAAATATTATAAACTATTAAATTATTGAAATTGATAAACATAATACTATATAATTTAATTTTAACGTGAATTTATTTTAATTAAACAATCAATAAAAGATCAGGTTTTGATATATTATATTTTGAAGCGTTCTGTCTTTCATGATCCATCTTATCCGATTCAAGGTTAATGTCAATCACCTTCAATAAATAATAATACTTTATCGTATTATTTATAATATTTTAATAATATTATTGTATATATATATAATATAATGCCGTAAAACAACAGGCGTTAACACAAAACGTTCCAGCGTATAACAATACTTTAGATAAACATTCAAATTCTAGTAATTGGAGACATTATTCTAATTTATATTATACTTTTGACCCGACGGTATTCATGAGATATACCATGCTTCATAAAAACGTGCATTAGAATCATCTAAGTTTCTGTTAGAAAACATATAAAAGACTTTCTCAATTATAGAATAGAGAGCGAAGAGTATAACTACATGGAATCCATTGCGTGCGCCACTGCCACGAGTCCAACCCTATGGGTGGGCACCCAGCTTGTAACGGCCGAGTGACCGGTTCCCCCACCTCCTGTAGTACTAAATATGTTATTGGAGATATATTACTTTTTCTCCCGAGCGCTCAGAAAGACGGGCTCCCGCTGGCTGGCTGGCATTGCATTTCCCTACATTGCGTATATCCTCGTAACAACATCACCCCGGGTCTACGGGGAGATGTTTATGCTGCCTCAGACCACAGAAGAGGCCGAGCGCTTTAGACTGCTTGCGTCACCCTACTAGGTAGTGCCTTGCGCTAGCCCGAGAGGTCCCTTAAGAGTTTAAGATTTAACCCAAAAAAGGTCCCTTGCACCAGCGTATGGTGGACTGTTGCCCAGAACAAAGAGACTCACGCTTCGAAACATGTTTGATACGTTATTTTCAATTGACCTTTTGCATTAGACCCCGTCGCCCGATACTGACACCTAAATTTTATCCGTAAAATGTGTATGCTTTGTTGTATACGTCCATCACTTTACCGATTATGTTTAATCATGTATATATCATTTTATATAAATATATAATAAGGAAAAGTATACATATGATATATACGTACATGTATATACATATATGTTTTTTTTATAGGTTCGCAAATAATAATATTATTGAAATTTATAAAATAATTCTCGGGATTTGTCGCGATTAAAACTTACTTTTCGATATTTCGGCTGTGATGCTTCAGCCATGGTCACGAATCAGTTGCGGAAAATTCATGGTGGAGATATATATATTTTTATTTTGATTTTTATATTTCAGCATTTTTAATAAGGCATGTGTGTGTATTTAATGCTATAGCCTCATTAAAAATGCTGAAATATAAAAAACAAAATAAAAAATATTATACATCGTATAGGCTAAATTAAAATCGACCATTGTAAAGCAGGCCGAACACGTTCCGCATTCCGAAACTTGAACGAAATAAATAAGTTAGCCGCCGCATCGCGTTCGAATTTTGGGACACAATGGCCCAGGCCGGAGATAATCCCGCAGCCTCCCTTTGTTTCCCAAATATTCCTCGCACTTACAAGTTAGCACCAAGATAACAACGGAAAACCCTGGTGGTTCTAAACAATTTTAATATCAGGTGGAGAATCATAATTTTCCCCGATTATATAATGCGGAGTGGTCCTGAGAGGGACTCGGACCTTCAGAAAGATAGCGATTCAAAGTAATGAAGGTTTGCATATATATTATGAACTACATAATATCGTGCTATGTAGTCATGAGATTAAATCGTTACACACTGTAAGTAAATCGTTATACAGTACTTAAACACGCCGTTTTCGAGAGACGATTTTCTATTTTTAAGTTATACGCTCAAATTTGTCTGGAAACTTTCGCGCAAAGTGCAGTTGAAACTTTGTTACTTTCGGTTAGGTAGCTTAAATGTTTAAAAATTGCTATTTCCTACCAGTGCAATCGGAGAGATTGCTTTCGAGCTAAATAAAAAATAAAACAATAATATTGATTCACTTTCAAGCTATAAATGATGGCTACATAAAAATAACATAGCTGCTCATATAAGCTTGTTATTATTTTTATTACCATTCTATTCTACTACAATATTGTACAAGATGATTGGAAATAATTTATTTATTTATTTTATAAGCTAAGTAATACACTAAATCACTTTCAATTAAAATATATTCATTAGATACTTCAACCTAACCATAACAGTTTTATTCATATTACTTTACATTAATTTTTTCTTTCTACTAATTAAAAAGTCTTTAAACCTTTTAAATACTTTCAATCTATGTCATTCTTTCATTTCATCTCATTTCATTCTCTTTCTTTAAATTGTTTCAAATGCCCTTTTAAAATCTAGAAGCACCGCATCAATTATTTTATTTTTATCGTCCGTTTATTCTCTCCAATTATCTCCTATGAGTGCTTCTCTCGAAATTCTGATTGAACTGGTGTCAGTTCTTCAATTTTTTCGATAAAGCCTCTTAGCTAATGGTTCGCCACCTATTTTAGATTTCTGTTATTGGTATCTAATTTATTGGTCTCATTCCTCGACATTTTCTTGTGACGTTTTACTAACTTTTATATTGCTACAATTAACACAATCTGTGTAGTACAATATTTAATTAAAATATTTCTACATATTTCATTATTAATTGTTCCTTTTATATTCCTTATTTTATTTACAGCTCATTTACTGATATTCTCTATTACCATTAAAAAAAATGCATGACTTTATTCTTACATTTGATTAATTCCTTTACAGCTTTCATACTATCATCTCTTTATCATATCTTCATAATATGCTTTATACTAAGTTTCTAGCTATTGCATATTCATTCCACTACCTTACCAAGATACTTTAATAGTTTTGTGAAGTTAAATATTTTATAATATTTAATTGCTTATTTTTCTTATCGTTAATCCAAGTTATTAAAGAACTATTTACAATGTATTATATATAACATAAAAAAAAATATTTAACATTTTAATTTGATGCACTTTGTACACACAAATATAAATTTTAATACTCTGCACTAAAAATTTGACAGTATGCATTTTGTAAACTCAAACTTGAATATAATATTTTATACTTTGAAACAGATATTTTTGACGTAGTATCTACATATTTATCTGTTATCAACGTTGTTCTCAACGTTTTATTTAATTACGAAATGTATACCAGTAGTAAAACATCAGTGCAAAGTATTTATTCAAAGTGAAATAATTTGTTTTAAGTTCAATATAATTGTTTTCTAATAATTTATTTTTGGGCAATAAATTTGTTATTAATGTAACGATTAAAATGATTTTAAAGCGTCCGAAGAATTCAGTGGATATGTTTTTTTATATCATATATTTTACAGACTAAAATCAATATATTTAGGAACAGTTTTATAGATTTTTAAGACAGTTAGCTAAAAATCTGACAATCTATTCTGACATACCGACGATAAAAAACTATCTATTTTAATATACATATATAATATATTGTCCATAATAATAAGGAAACATTTTAAATGTTACATAAATCATAAGTGCATACATTAAACAAAATATTTTTATCAGATAATTTTAACTGATATTCTGAAGTAAATTTTATAATAATCGTATTGCGTTTTAATATTTCTTATATACCGAAAAAGTTATTAAAATCAATATTACATAGGGGATTCTATTGTACAATATTCCACAATTTAAATCGTCATTTAAACAAAGCCACTTCAGGAATAAACCCTCAAAAGATATCGTTAAATACAATACCCATGACATAGCACATACACACTAAACAAAACTTCTACAATCGTTAGTATTATTAAACAATCTATTGTACTCGTCGATGCAATGAGCTTTGTTTTGCCTAACATATAGCTAATATTTTTGTAGTAATCGTGAAGCAATTGCAATGGTTACATTTATAGAAGATCAAACACACTCATGTTTCAGTAAAAGTGGCTTATCATAAAAAAGCAAGATAACACGGCATTTCTTCTCATATGTATCGTCGAAAACACACCACTTGACTGTCAGAAAAGATTTGTCGCAAATCGCAAAATCATTATTACTATTTTTACTTGCGCCACACAAGTATATTCGTTATGCTGATGCACGTGACGATCGGAGATCTAGATGAAGTGTATGGCCATCTTGAGGCATTAGTGAAACCTATCAAGTTAGATTTTAAAAAATATATCAGCTGTTCACAAAACGTAACGATTGTAGTTTGAACAGCTAAAAAAGGATAACAGACAATAACAAATCTGATTCCACCAGCAAATCGTCAAATTGATTGACAAACATCGAAAGTAGAAAGAGAGAAATGAGCATTTTGACAATTAATTCAATTAAATACATCTGCACTAAATTACAAATTGGGACACACGAAAGTTCCTCTGAACTTGAAGCAAGCATCCACCGAGACATAGCAAGCCGGAAAAGCATACATTGTTTACAACTCTGGACTTGATGAGGTAAGTCACTTAAAAATACGCTTACGCATATTTTGAAGAATTAGCATGAGCACTTCAAGGACTCTTGCGTACAATTATTATTTGTGGGAGATTGGAATTAGTGAATATTATATAATAAAAAATCTGATCTATTATCACATATAAGGTTTTTCTAGATTTTCCTAATCTCAGTAATAAATAATTAAAAATAAAATCTTGCGTCATTATAAACTATTATTACAGCATACAATTAAGAGAATACATATCACTGATTTACAGACTGATTTCTAACTACTTACTGTTGATTATATTTACCACGTTGTAACGCATTGGGCTAACGCATGTCATTTTATACTACAATTTATTGGCTTATAAAATATGTACATAGGCAATTGCTTATACTATGTCATTATATTATATATATAGCACAGAAAACGAAATCTCACTAAAGAATTCTTTTAAAAAAACACATTCAACGCGTAACAAATTGTGATTATGCTAACCAAAATTCACACATAAATATAAACTTAAAGCAAACAACACAGTAAAGTGGTATTCGCAAGGTCGAGACAACTCTTGATCTCTTTGGGTATAACTTTATCTTAAAACTGTGGAATGGTTCGTTGACATTATTTTCCTCGTTAATTAAAATTGTTGAAATAAAATTAAAAAATGTATGTATATATTACAAAAATAACAACATTAACACATTTTATCTGTTGACTAAGAGCGAGTCTTATTCATACTCGTGATTGTTATTATCTTGAATATAAAATATTATTCAATTATTCGATCAGTTTTTATCTCTTTTTTGCATAAAAAATATAATAAAAAAAAACAAATATATGTATATATATATACATATATTATTTATTTACTAAATATAAATATAATATTTCGAAAAAAAATATTTTCGAGAGTTTAATAATAGTTTATTGTATATAATATATTTTCATCAAAGCTAAATGATTACGTTTAAAAAATCAAAAAATACGAGAAAGTCGAGTATCTTGAAAGATTTATCGCAGACGTCGTTTAAGTGTAGAAAGATCTCTAGTGGAAGTTTTCTAGCCAAAATGTTGCCATCAAGATTGTATGAATAAACTGATGAAGAATGACATCGAGAAAATTACACTATAGAATAAATTTGCAACAGATCGAATGAATTTAAATAATTTTAAATCATCTACACACAGAAAAAAATGTAATTTGTAACTGCGTATTTATGTCAATAATAAATAACGTGAAGAACAGAGGGCTCAGGTTGAACACTTGAGAAAACCCCGAAGGGGTGAAATACTTTTTTGACAATGGGCCACCATGTATTATAAACTGTCTCTTAAACAACTCGAGAATAACCGAGTTAAATCATCAGAGCAACCGATGTCCGACAATCTATTTAATAATAACCCATGACAAACCTTGTCAAAAGCCTTCTCAAAATCCATATATACGACGTCTACTTGAAATCCTGTATTACGAGATTAGGTCTCTGTTTTGGTGAACAATAAAAGGTTAGTAACAGTGGAACAAGTGGGACGAAACCTATATTGTTGGTGATTGAAGACAATTTAATAAGAGCTGACTTTTGTTCATTCCCAAAGATCAGGAAATAATGATGACTTGAGAATTAGAGCAAATATACGTGTGACTGACTTTGCAGGAGCAATGAGACTGACTTTCAAAATGTATTAGTTTGTATAAGATGTTTTGCCATTTTGTTGAAATGAATTTTATTTTACGCACATCTCCGATAATAAATTTATAAGAACTTTTAATTAGCTTTAGTTTTCTCCATTTATTAAAAGTGGATCAACCTGTATTTAAGCTAAGTCATTTTAGTTCTAGTAGTAAAGTCTTTAACAGCATCCGAAGATTTATCGACCCCAAGAAAAGTGCTTAGCTCTTGTGTGTAGCACACTTGAAAAACCTTTTAAAGAACACAAATATTGATAGATGCATTTTCCCTCCGTTCTACTTTTTAAAACTATATTATGTTGCACGTCTTACGTGTAATTTAAGCTTTATATTCTTATGCAATATTTAAATAAAATGATGCCTAAAAATGACTATTAATATATTATTAACTAAAGCTGATTGGCTCTGCAGGGTTTAAATAACGTAACATCAACACATTATATTGTATTTTAGCTTGCGCACATATTTCACGTTATCTCAGATTAGCAACGTAAGAGGAGTTCCTTTCATGTTTTCTTTAGCAATTCCTTTCATAATTCTTTTGCCGACCGAAACTTTTTTCTCACAATTCCTACGAATCTTAAACGGTATTCTATTCAAAGGCTCCCGTTATAATGTGTATACAAAAATAATTCTTAAGAAATTTCGCAGTCGTAATGGAATTATTTATAATAAAAATGTATTAAAGGGATGATTACATTCGGCCTCTATCGGGAAATTCGTATTAACTTTCATTTACAGAGAATTACTATGCAAATACTTTAAAATATTTTATTAATTATTCGTTGGCTTAAAAGTGTAATACTGTAATGTTTTTAACCACCTGCACAAATTGTTATAATTTTGAGGTCATTCTAACTACCATTTCGAACTAACGAAAAGAAAAATCATAAGTATCGTAAGTCACACACAACATATCACATCTAATACATATGTACTGTATATTATAAAAAAATACATTCATCCAGATATTACCCATAAGTACCGCAGAAAAAATTACTCTTTGTTTGGAAAGGATGCATGCGAAATAGAGAATACGTCCCTGCACAAAATGCTATTGTTTTCTACCCTTAGTTACGTTTTACCAGAGTGACCATCTAGACCGTTTTTCTTTTATGGTGTAAACAAATTTTGCGGGCGTGTCCAAGAAACGATGCAATTGGTCTGCAAACATCCTTATCTGTGATTCGCCAAAACTATCCCAAACCAGTTTTATAAAATATGTGACATTTAGTCACAGAAGCAGTGGCGCAGAAGAGGAACGAGCAGAGACGAGTCAGGACTAGGGACTGCAATACCGTTATTACCGATACCGCGATATTATAAAATTAATAAATATAAAAAATATAATTTTATTGTTTATTGTAGTAACAACCAAATATTATTGCTTTTTATTGCCTTAAATCATTGAGAGTACGCAAAAAAGTTTCAAATTCTTTAAATACATATAATTTATTTTAAAAATGTACATCAATGATTTTTAAAAAAAATCGCCAAATTCTATGAGACTAAATTGTGGTGCTTTGTTCCATGGTATAAAAAATAGGAGGCATTCAGAAACGATCGATTAAAGACGATGTTGTCCAAGATTTATCATTCCAAAAGAAAAAATATTTGGAGCCCGTATTTTCGAAAAAGTCTTTTAATTGAAATAATTTGTAATTAAAATATTAAATATATCGAGTCAATTCGAATGCTTTGGTTTTCTTAATCAATAAATATAGTGAATCATACAAGAGGTATTTGATATGCAAATAAAAAAAAGATAGTTAATACCAGTATTAACTGTAACTCTCGGTAATACCGATATGGAAAATTTCGGTATTATTGCAATCTCTAGTTAGAACACTGCGTGGGCACGAAACACATTATTGGATCATTTAGCATTATCACGATAAATAACAGCTGCTCCGCAAAATCGCAGACGACAATAATACAACTTGACACGCAAACGCAAACTATGCCTATTATTTAAAATCCACCGCCTTATAACAGTGTCTACATTTCTCTATATTTGCTTATAAAATATACTGTTACCAGCATTTCTGGCGTCTATATAGCTGAAAGTCAGACTATTCGATCTTAAGACGAAAAAATAGAGAAGTGTTCAAAAACGCATTACTTTTAGATGTCATAAGAAGAATAATATACATTCGTAATCCATAGTTAGATTTTTAAATTTTCTATCACTCACTTAGGAGTAAGTTATAATTTTTTGGAATAGAAAATTTAACAGTAAATAGTAAGAAATCGATATAATTGTGTATTTGACAATTAGATTATTGACAAGACAAAATTTACAGTCAATAAAATACACCCAATCATCAGTTTAAATACTTTAAAAACATATAATGTATACTAATCAGATGAGTTGCACTACGTTCGTATTCGATGTGGCGAAAGTTACAGCCAAAATGTCTTCAAAATACTGTGCGAAATCTAAAGAGCCGAATGATCTGGGGGTGCTTCTTAAATTTCGGAATGGAAGGTATCCAGTTCAACGAGGGAATGGTGGAGACGATAGATAATAATTTTGTTCTGGATTTTTCCATCCCTACGATGAAAGACATGTATGTTCATATATGGACTGTAACATGGATATTTCTGCTTTTTATTGATTTAAATGCACTAAATATTTTAAGAAAATGGGTACAAATATTATTTTGATTAAATATTTCAGAATATAAAGTGAAATGTTTAAAATAATATTAGAATAAGTTCTATTTAACCAATAGAATATCTTTGGGCCATATGTGAACAAAAAATCGATTGAAGTACCCAACGAGTAATCAAAAATGTATAGAAGTGATCGAAAGATTATGCCATGACGAATTAGACCACAAACTCGTTTAATCGTTCATTAATTCTACGCATTTCTGTGTTTTATCAGTATTGAAAGCTAAAGGGTATGTGACAAAAAAATAATGTTTTACATAATTGAAAACAAATTTTCACAGCATGATGTTTTTTAATTTGTTCATTTAATAATTTACCATACATTTAAAGAGTTAATAAAAATATACGTAAATTTCGAAGGTTTTGCTTAATAGAATCAGATAGTTGACTAAGGATCTAAGTTCCACGATCTGCGACGCAAATCGTCGATAGAAAGAGCTTTTAAAATATGTATATTTTTCTATATTGTATTTAGTACATGCTTTATATAATATTATTATATAATTTATCATGGGTGTAATCTTAAGTGTGTTATGTATACGATAAACATGATAAATACGTGCTATTAAATACCACACACGAACACAGTTAGGTAATTAAGGAAACAATTCTCAAGAGTCTCTGCTGAAACAGGTAAGCACAATATACTGCTTGAGTAAACCTCCGTCTAATATCTTCAATTTACTTGTGGCTCTTATTTATAACAGCTTCCAACAATGTTTTAAAAAATTTACAACAATTTTAATATTTTCCATAAACCAAGGAAAGACATGGAATAATATTTTAATTTATTTGTTTATTTATTGAAACAATACATCCATTGTTTGAGCGATTTTCAGATCAATCGCTATGTATTGTATGAAATCCAGAATATCATTGTTTATGCCATTTCAATATTCAACGTTAAATAATAAAACATATTCGGTAACGTATCACGTTAAATAATAAAACAATGAAATTACAGTTGATGTTTAGTGTCAAACTCACTATGTTACTTAATTTTTATATTTTAAATAAACACAAGTGCATGTTATATATTTCAGCTTATACTACCAATATTATCCTTGTAAACTTGTCAGTTTAAACTTAGATATAAGGTATGGCATTTTAGTATTTGAAATTCAAATCCTATCTTTGTGTATACTGTATCTTATTTGAGAAACTAGATATTTATTTTTCTCTTACAATTTTTAAAGCATATTTGATATAACATAGTGCAAGATTTACATTTATACGCAAATTTTTATTATAAAAAACTGTAATGTTATTTATTTTCGTTTTAATGTAAAGAAGCATAATTAAAGAGCGAATCAATATAAAGTTTAAATATAAATGTATTTTGTAAGCATACTTAAGCATATAGATACTTAAAAGAATTTTTAGTATATTAGTTTTAAATTTTCCGTATACTTATAATTATACATGTACTATATAGAATATAAATAAAATATAATGTCAATTCAGAGAAATAAATCAACCTGTTACGTTGAAAGGAAAAAATAAAATAAAATTCTGAATTTGAGAAAATATATTTTATAAACTTGATTACGCATTACATTTTTTCTTGAAAATTTCAATGAAAAAGTGAAAATGAGTTTTGGGCTTTTATCATATTGGGAAGATAAGTAGCAAAGATATTTGCGTTGTGCCGAGTCTTCAAAAAGATCAGACGTAATGATTAGAGTGTAAGAAATCCCAAAAAAATCGATTTGAACTCAGATGAAAATTTTAGAAAAAATGTTAAAATATACGTGTATATAAATAAGCACGTGCATATAAAATTGTTAAAAAATAGATAGCTCAAAAAACTGTTTAATCATAATATTAGGAATATATATCGTGATATATGTATAATTAACATAAAATTGAGCTAAATCGTGCATAGTGACATACATATATTGATAGCTCTAATAATAGTTCATAATTAATTAAATATATGTCATTGATTTCTGTCTGATTTCTCAGTACTCGCTTAATAATTATTGATTGATTTTTTTCATTGTAACGCATTAGGCTAGCGCCTGTGATTTTGCAACGGAAGATTTACTATAAATAAATAAAAATGAAATACAAATAAAACCAATTCATTACTTTTTCAATATCATTAACTCGATCCTATTGTTACATTATTTTACTTTTACGTCTATAATAGAAATAACGTATATCTTAATGCAAAATCTCACAATCATCCAACTCAACTAAATTTAGTGGCAGCCTTATTATATCAGAAAGCAGAGAAATTAGCTGACGAAGATAACAAATCAAACGAACCACGTTAATATTTATTGGTTTTACTTGACGTTACAGAAAAAAATAAAACGTAAGAAAAAAGGGATTTTTTATAGAATATCACATATAACTCATCTATATAAAATACGTATCTTATGAAAATTAGAATGGTGCTTTTCAAAGAAGATGTGAAAGCAATATTCAAATTATATATTAAAATAGGGACAAAATTTTCAATTGAGAAATAAGTATTTTTTGACGTGATTGTGATTAGATTATAATAAGTATTTCTCAAAGAGATTTATTAAAATTAATCAAAATTCGATATTAATAAGACCAGACGTTCATTAAAGGCCACAATTATAACACTACTAAAATATTAGTTTTAATTCCATAGTAAAAACTAATATGGAATATAAGAGATGGCGTAAAAGCAATATAGAATATTTTTCTAATAATTTTTAGTCTCGCTAAATTAGACTTTTATAAATTAAAGTCAAACACACTCAAGAAAATATATATTCCGATTTAGTTTATCATATTAGTCTTAAAACGCTATTTTATATTTAATTAAGAGATAAGAAAAAATGTACAAATACTTAAGAATAATCATGTATTTTTACAAAGCAATTTTGTGAATGTTGGTAGAAAACAAAACGAATTATACTTCAAATGCAAATATCTTGTGAAGTTGTAATGTCACACTTCGCTATTATACGAATCAATTCATTTTTGTGTCGGTTATAACATGTACAAGAGCATCAGTACACCGCACGTTTACAAGTGATGTAATTCGTAACCATGACAACGCGGTCAATTGTACAAATTGCGTTAGAAAAGAATACTGCAACAGTATTAAAGGATTTATTATTTTTTACCAAAGTGTTATGATACCCACAGTCTGATTTAATTCGTAACAATGACACAATATATTAAGAGATAATTAAAATATGATTATTAGCCCCAGCATAAAATAAAGATATTTATTTATATATAAGCAAGTGCTTAATTTAGTTTTAGAAGAACAGTATACGTAAGCAAGTGTAACAAACCAGTATTGGCAAGCTACATTGTTTTGCCAAAGAAATAAAATTGTATTGCATCTATATTTTCTAATATCTAATTCGACCATGACAACGCGGGCAACAGAATTATATCACACTATTCCGCTGTATCACTCGCAGTATAATATTATACATCATACGAAACTTCGTACCACCAAGCAGAAATATTATCATTACCGTTACTTTCGCCATGTACTGAAACAGTCTATAAAATCTGCATGTTTTTCTACAAACGAGAAAAATATAGAACAGTCGCGAGAACGAAAAAATCCGATGTAGCCAAAATTCTTTGTCGAAGAATAAATTTAAGACCCAGATGATGAACCAACATTGGTGGTCGAAATTTCAAAATATTATTGCTATGTAAATTATCAAAAAATCGTACATGAAACATATCTTTATATAGTGTCAATGCAATTAACACAACAACTTTTAATTGAGCTCAATTTCTAGAAAAACATATTCAAGTTTGAAATGAGGAAATAATACCATATATTATATTGAGCCCCTATGTTTTTTTAGTTATTCTAATCGGTTTTGCCATAGGCTCACTACTTAAAAATGTTCAGGCATTAGAAACAATAAAAATAAATATAAAGATGCACCTACGTAGAGAAGTCAAATAACTTTTTTGCCACAGTAATAATAATAACATTCTTATGTAATAAAAAAACATATCACTAGATATTTGAGTGCAAAATCTCACGATTCAATAACATTCTTCATATATTAAAAAACGTAAAAACCAGTTGAAGACGATAATAAATGGAATGGAATTTAAATTATGGAAGAAGCGTAAAATTTAATAGTTAATTTAAAAAAATGTCGGATAAATATGAAAACAGCGTATAACTGACACAATTTGTGTTTTGAATAGATTCCATTACGGTACTTTTTGCAAGATAGAAGGGCTCGCATATCGCGCTTTTTCATTTCTCTTCAGATGGATTCATCATCTGAAGTGAAATCTCGGTATTATCTCCTCATGCGCATATTTTATAGCTACATGTTTTTTGATTTGATTTAATAATCGAATTATTTTAAAAACTACAAATACATTATTTTGAAGAAAAATGTAAACTTTCTGTGTGTTTGAATTTCCCCTAACATTGATAAACATAAAAACTTGATTGCAACACGAGAAGAAGTGCACTACATCGCGGACAAGCTTACTAATTATTATTTACTACAAAGAAAAACGTACAAAATACTTTGTTATATATGCGTATATATCTTGTTACTCAAAATTTCCGCTTTACTATAAAAACTTTAATTTAAAACATTCATAATGAACACGAAAATTGGGGACCTATTTGTACGAAACCGCATAAAATAATAATAATAAAGCAAAAATAAAAATGCTCACCGTGCGCGCCAGCGACGAGAAGGGGTACAACTATGCGTCTGCGGCGGCGGTCATGGCCGCACTGCGAGTGTTTTGGTTCAAAAAGCGCGCTGTCGGGTTTCAGCGACGCGAGCGCGCGGCGCGCTCATGACGGCTACGAGCACTGACTGACTCACCGACACACGGCTACGCACACGACTGCAAGCCGCACATAGCTCGCAAGCCGGCCGGCCCCGGAAAATCCATGCCGACCTGCGCCCGGGAGACCGAGGCCCCCGTGCGGTGCGCCCTGCCGCTTTCCACCTCCCCACCACCGCCGTCATGCACATTTTCACTTTCCGTTGCAGGAACACAAACATTCTTTTAATTTTATTGAAACCTGGTGTAATTTATTCTTTGTTTAGAACAGAAAAGTTTTTGGAAAACTAATAATATTTCTTGTAAATATGTAGTTAAAGACCGTTCAGATTCTATAGTGAATTTTCGAAACGCAATCACGTACAACATTAAAAATCTCGCCGACTTAGTTAATTTTTTTTCCTGTTACGATCAAACTGTCAACGCAGTTAATAAGTAATATTTTTTGTATATATTATATTATGTTGTGAAACACATTGATCCATGTCAAACTTTTCTTTGGGTCTCAAATCACTCAACAAGTTAATGTGGCTTCATTATTGAGTCTTCTCGTTTGGTTTTCAACGTAGTCGAGGAAACGGACAACATATGAGTGTTAATCTTTTGAGAAAATTTTTTTCGAACAATTTGGAGAGCACTGGTAGCACTGATATTGGCATGTGTGATGTGAGTACATTCGGCGGTTTTTCTGGCTTAGGGATCATGATTGCTTCCGCGATCTCCCACAGTTGTGGTACATATTTGAGTCGAAATACTGCGTTAAGGATTTTAGTGACCTGTACTGCAGCTTTTCTTGATAGCTCCTTCAAGTGATTAAGTCATAGCCTGGGGCTTTATTCGGGATGATATCGGATCTTATCATTTATTGTACTTCTGTGACTGTGGCTGTACTTAGCTAATTAGCCCTGTTTGTCACACCCGATTGTGTTGCACAGGAGGTCGAAAAGATTATTATTAATTAGCCCTGAATATAATTCTTTCCATGTTGATTTTCAATAGCCCCATTTTTCAATGTTTATTTACTCATTAAACTCATGTATAGCAATGTGTTTTATACATTACATTAGTAACCATTATTTGCTGAGTATATGCATATGGCATGTATGGCGTTAATATTCACGATTTTAATATATTTAAGCGTTAATATTTAGATCAAAAACACACTGACTCCGATTATATAATATATCGATTACTAGCTTTTGTTTATTTCATTATTTGAAATATATTTATATTTGGCCTTAAGATAGATCAGAGATTAATTTTTAAATAACTCGTTATTCAAAATAAATAGATAAAAATAATATGTAACACTTTTTTATAATAACATAGTAAATTTTAATATCAACAATTAAAGTACATTGCCATAAACATACCGAAAATTACTATGAAAATATTACGCGAGAACATAGCATAATAATCAACTAATCCCAAAAAAATATGATTATGACAAGATCAAACTTAAATTTTAATATAAACATAAAATGCCTAACCCTTATTCCTTAGGCATTTAATAAATTTATTTTTTTGCTAATTGTAGGTTCCTCTAGTTTAGTAAATAGTTTAAAGTAGTCTAAAGTTTAATGATTCTATATTATTTTATAAAAGGTTTTTGCATAATTTATCTAATGTTTTTTATTACTACTAGTCTTTCTTTATATATTTAATTTCCTTTTGTAAAACTAGAAAATGTTATAAATCAGCAACTTCTACTTAATTTTAATGAATATATTTTCTTATATTCTAATTCTGTAAAAAAAAATATGTTTAGGCTTGAGGCCCTAGGGGTGATTGAGCTCGTAGCCAATGAGACCCAATATGAAATCTAGCAAGACTTTTTATTGCAATATTTACATGAGTGCGACGGACAATTATCGGCGAGACGTTTCCTCCAAGCTGACGCAGGTGATGATGCCCGTGGATGATCCTTGTGGCTGTCTGCAGCGAGTGTCAGGAGGTAGTTCTTCTTGCAGCGATGGAAGCGGCCGCTTCCCACTTCACATCTGATCTTGCTACGAAATTGAGATCCAGAGTTTAAGTCATAATTCAGAGTCGACTGGATTCTGATAGACGCAGACAATTATGATTTCACAAATTTTACATGATTCAATTTTTCTAATGGTATAAATTATTAATTAAAATATCAAATTATTACGATAAAAACTTTTTACTAAAAATATATTGTTTGTAAAATTATTCTACTTTTTACGCGTTTCGTTCAGAATTAAACTGAAGTGATAATGCGAATAATGAAGAGGAAAAAATTATAGAATATAATACAAATATATTTTAATCATGCGGTAATTTGTTAAAGTAATTTAATTACCTCGTTATTCGACTGAAAAATCATAACGTGTTAACATGAAAAGACGGTCGTTCATGTTTACGAACCTCCTCATATTTACACATACGATTAAATGCTCTTACACAAGCCGTAAACGAGGACTTGTTATTATACACAAATGTGTAAGTAAATAAACGATAAATTTTCTCGTACACAAATACACAAGCGATGGTCAAGCGTGGCGGTATTTTTCCTATCGTAAAATTTAGATCAGACATGTCAAACACGCGGACCACAAGCCAAAAAAAATTTTATTTGCATACAATTAAAGTTGAATTTACATTTCTGTTAAATTCATATGATATAATATTTGTGTATTTACAAATCTCATGCATAAGAAATGCAGAAGTGGTTTATTATATACCTGCAAAAAAAGTATTTTTGCTACGCGGCCTAAGAAGCTTGCCTATTTCTTGAAATATATAAAAAAAATCATTTATATGACCTTAACGGCTTCTTAGATAGAATATCATGTATTACAAACATATATGTATGAAAATTTTGTCTTGCTCTTTTTAATGTTCCTATTACAAAACATCGTTTAGTATTAATTAAATAAATAACTTTTACTACCAGATCTTAGAAGTAACTTAAAGATAAGCTTCAAAGTTGCACCAATATTTTAAAGGCATACTTTGAGTTACCTAAATTTGGACAGCACTAATCTAGCACATTTAGGAGGAAAGTTAATTGGAGAGGAGTGATAAAAAGTAAGAAAACAACATTATTTTAAACTTAGATAGCAACATGAAAAATTCTACTTACCTTTTATTACCTTTCGTTTTTTATGCGTGCGTATATATGATACTTAGACACATAAATGTACCCTAATGCCTGTTTTATTCTGAACTTTGCCCAAATCCCATTTATCATCGTTACGCTTAGTTTTCTACAAAAAATGTTTTAACACGTGTCCAGACTCATAAAAATAAACAATATCATATAAAGATAAACACATGCATCAACATATCTAAATTAGCCATATAACCTATACACAGTTTGTGAACATTTAATTAAGCAATAATTCAAATATATTTTCTACAAATTCCTAATTTGTCTCGGCTATTATTAATAAGCAAACAGAAATATTTTTTTACTTTATTTACATAAATGATAACAAATTCGTCACATTTGTACTTTACCATCGTATATTGTTATCTAAAGTAATTAAAATTGCAATACTTGATAAGAGCAAGCGCATATGAGCAAATATCGCATAATACATGATATATTATATAGCATAGTTAAAAACAATCACACAACGTGATTATAATAGTAAATAATTCATATGTAAAGATATTTATTTATAATAATAAACAAGTTATTATAATGCGTTTGGCTTTTAAAAATAAAACAACGTTGATAAATGATTGTGTGGTATATAATGTAATAAAAACTTATAAATAGTTTACATTTGTTTACGCTTCACACGAAAAATTTTATCAAAACAAAAAAATTGTATATAATAAGCTTTTATATATGTCAGAAAAACCAATAATCGTTGCCTTCAAATTAGTTGCGAAAGCCTCGTTGAAAGAGACATAAAACTAAAAAAGTTTAAGCCAGTGTTTCTTCTTAAAAAATTTTATTTCTTTAAAAATTTTCTGATTTCTCAAGAATTTTCATAGAGCCTTTTTTGTTAAAAATAAAATTTGCGCGAATATTATTAAATGTTTTACAGTCGCTTTATTTTTTTACCAGAAAAGGGTGAATCCTTGCCAGATGTTTTAAAATATGCATGCTTTCTTAGAAACTTTTAATAGAGGTCGGAAGTATTTGAATGACAAAAAAATTGTTTACGATTTTCTCTACCACTCGAATCGGTTATATTTTCGAGAAACCAGAATGTCTTATCAAGACCATCGTTTTTAAGTAATATCAGAATTTTCGGAATTTTTGTATTCCAAAGCACTTGCATCAAAAGCAATAAACTTCATTTTGCAACAAAAGGTGAAGGGTCACAAAATTAACCGATTAAGAATATGGCGTTAAGCAGTTACACACGCTAAAGAATAAATAATAATAATATCTGTATTAGTAAAAAAACAAGAAGTTTGATCTAGACAATTGAGAACTGCAATGGATTTTGGACTTTCTTTAATTTTCAAAGGTGTATAAACTTAAACTTTATCTAGATACTTAAACAAAAAAAATCGTCTAGAGCTACCACTTCGTTTTCGATTTCGAATATTTTTTTCGACTTGAAATAAATCGGTCGATTTTTCAACTAAGCAGTCACTTGAATCTCAAGAGTTCAACCCGTTCTTCGATATGACTTGAAAATCACATAATTCAGTACAGCGAGAAAAGACACGTAATTTTAATAATAAAATATCTTATACACTGCTACAATAGTAAAAATGATCTTCCCAATAAAATTATAAAAAAATGTGTTTTGCGTTAAAATCCGTTACACAAATTGAACTCTTAATCATGTTTTATCCAGGTTTAAATAAAAATAAAAATCAAACGTAAATATATAACAATTTTAGATAAAAAATAATAACGTCACGTTTTTATTTATTATCTAAAATTTTATCTCTAAAGCTGAAGCTCTACAGCAAATGGTATTAATTATAAAAACAAGCGGTATAATTTAGCATTGGTTCGGACGAGTGTTTTAAAATCAATTAAAACTTCTATGATGCCTTTCGTCCAAGTTGATATTAAAAAAAACAAGATACGCTGAAAAGCATTTCAAAACAATCCGGAAACAATTTTCAATTCAGTGAAAAAAAATACTGATGAAAATACTAATTTCGTAAATTTAAATTAAGGACAATATTCTATTAGATTATTTCATATTTTTACTACAAAAATTATACACATTTACAAAATAGTATACTTAGCAAAAATGAGGCAATGTCGCGACATGTCGCGCTCCAGTAAACAATTAATAAGTCTGCTTGCATCTGTTTCCCTTCACGTCTTTACAAGATACGACATTTAAAAAAACAAATGCTCTAGTTAAAGAATTATAATAAAAATATACAAAAAATCTGGAGTAGAAATGAACCACCACTTACAATCGCTACCATAAATTGTATGAAACTCTTAAATTATTATCTAATATCCAATTTACCAATTAAAAATTTCAATCCAAATTATGATAAAAACATCTAAAGAATATAGTATTGCTTTTTATCATTTCTCTTTCTAGCACGTAATAAAAGTATACGTTAAGCAGAGATACAAAACATATTTAAAATTCACCTCTCCTACCACCAATTTTTGATTTTTTTAAATGCTTAAACTTTATAAATAAATAAAACAGTATTTTTCCAATTTTCTTATATTTATTCTCGAATTTCTAGTTAGGACTGACCACTAATCCACTGGTTCCAACACACATCAGAGTGATTTCGAAGTCTGTTCATTACTCGGAGCACAATTACTCGACTACGTGTCGGATGGAATTCCGCATCTACTAACTTCTCGTAACGTACGTGTCACTGTTGCATTCTGCTGTTGTACGTGATGGCGGTTGTGGTAGTGGGAAAGGCTGCCTTCCGTTCTCATTCATAGCACGTGCTGCCATAACCCTTGCAATTTGTACGGAAATAGAACCTGACGTTGCCGTTGGACACCGCGTCGACCAGGTGATTTCTGCATATTATTTTTTATAAATATACCGTTGGAAATGGCAGGTGCTATAACACCTACAAGCAAATAGTATTACAACACAATCTGAAACTGTAAGCTATTTTCATAATATACTAGCTATCAATCAAGCCATGACGTCTGTTGTTCAAGTCATTCCTATGTGCTTACATTCCTGCAGTTTATTAAAGAAAATTTTAACATATTATCTTTTTATTTTCATTATTTTGTATTAAAATTAGTGGTTAATTGTCAGTAACTTGCAGTTAAGAATGACTCAAGTAATAGTATATCTCAATTGTGATTGATTTATTTATTTATTTTATTAATTTATTCAGCTAATATAATTAAATGTTTATACACTAAACAAATTTAATCGAAAAAAGACTTGATATTATCATTTATTTCCTAATTCACGAAGATGTTTCCTTATTCCATTTAGGACACCTGCTACATTTTTATTTCTGCGGATTGTCCTTGGAACATTATTATACAAATTCTCACCTCCGTACATTATTCCCCTGGCCGTACTCGCTTTCTTATACCTAACTATCCTTAAATCATCTCTATTTCTAGTATTAAATCTATGTACATATATCTATAGTAACATATTATTTTCTAACTTATATATAAATACTAAAACATTGATATTCAATATTTCTTAAACATCCAACTATTCCAATCTATTGATCATACTTCTACAACTACTAAATCTATTTTTTTAAACTACTCTCATTGCTCTATTTTGTATTTTTTGCAACATCGTTTTATCTAATTTATTAGGTATAGAAAATATTTTTGCACAATAATTAAAATGGGGCAATATAATAATAGTTGATTATTTTTTGGTGTTTATACTTAACATATTTTTCATCCTGGATAATATATTTATTTTTATCTTTTTTTTTAATATGTAATTACAATGTTCCATAAAATTTAATTTTTTATCTACAATTACTCCTAAATATTTAGTATATTATCAACTATTTCTATAATAGATATATCCATAACTATTTTTATATTATTATGTAACATATCTTCATAATTAATAAACATACATTTAGTTTAAGTACATTATTTTTAACTATATTTCTATTATACTGAATTCATTACTTAAATTATCTACAATTTATTTAACATAAGTGTCGTCCGCATACAGTTGTATTTTATATTTTTTTACATTATTAATTCTATCATTAATATATAATATAAACAGCAATGGTCCCAATTTGGACCCCTGTGGTACACCGGGGGATATTATTTCCTCTTTGAAATACGCATATTATGCTTTCTCTTTTTCAAATAATCACAATTACAATTGACACAAGTTTATTCATTAAGGACTTGTTATATAAAAAAAGTTTTGAAAAATACATTGGTATGTAAGAAAAAGATTTATTATACAAAGTGTGTAAACTTATGTACTCAGTAATATTATGTAAAATTATGTACCCAGAATTGCTTCGAAGTAATAACTGTATTCAGGTTTCACAAACTTTAGTAACGCCAGAAGGTTTTTATTTTTTTCATCCGAGAGAGTTTCATACCTCTCCGGATTATCTTAATTTGAATATCTTGATGTGGTTCTGCAATATTCTTTTTCAATATACATATAACATCTTGAATGACTTTATTTTGTCACATAAATATAGACATTGTCTCTCTTCAACATAGATCATTTTATTTTCATATTAAATACTTACAATTCAATTTCGTTTATTTTTATTCTATTTAACAGTCGACGTTTATTAAGCAAAAAATGTTGAACCACATCTAAAACACTATTTTTCTTTCTAAGTAAATAACATACTTAAATTTGTCATTATTTTTCCTTTTATTGTATATATTAGAGCTATCCAAAAAATGTACTCCAAAAAATAAGTACATATATTCTCAAAATGTCTTATCATCAAAAACGAAAAAAAAATGCGTGGAATGAGGACAAAATAATGTTTGGGCGTGACAATAGCATATAAATCTAGATCACGATAATTACACTATTCTTTGAAAAACGAAAGTTGAGGTCAGATTTTAAATATTTGTTTTTATGTTGTTTTGTTACACAAATAATAAAATCAATTGTTCTTTGAAAAACGAAAGTTGAGGTCGTACAAGTTGAACATATATTACATAAAAATGCTTAAAGATGGTCCAAAATGTAGAAATAAATATCAAAATGAAGAACAAAGCTTTAGCGACGACAGCGACGAAGAAGCTGAAAAGGGGAAGAAACTACGGTTCACTGAAAAAGATTGTCAATCAGCAGAAGACCTCTTGAGGAAAATAAAGAATGGGTTGAAATATACAGTTCCGGCTTTTGCGGTAGTTGTTTCAATTATATTGTATTTTTGTAGTTTTACAAAAAATCCGCTGATTGAGAGAATTTGCTCATTCATTCGAAAATATTTTACTGATTAATTTTATTATTAATGAATTGTTTAATCTGTTTATGTTTGATATCAAATAAATAATCTTATTAAATATACGTATGTTTTTTATTTAATATATAATATGATAACTGTAATTATAGGTAGATTAAAATAAATGATTTCCAGGGAAATCTATTTTATAATATTTTTTTTATCCTGTGCTGACATCTGCTGGTAAATCACTTAACTAAGTTTGCAAACCTAATGGATCTACTACAGATTTTATCTACAAGTTATCATATGTTCTATAAAAGTCAAAGGTTTGATGCAAAATGATATTGCTAACATATATACTTCAACTTATATATTACCTTTTTATTTTTTTAAAACTATCTCAATTTTTCTGGTATTTTGATAAAAGTTGCTGTGCCCATTACAATGGTGTAAGTATCTTTGAATTATATATCAATAGACAGGTATAAAGCTTGAATAGTATTATTAGACTACCTAAACACAATACTGATGTGGAGTAACTAACCATTTTTAGATGTTGCTTTTCTTGTGACTTAGATTCTTTAGAATTTATCTGCGATATTAGTTTACGTTTAACATACTTTCGTAGAAAGGTTATAATAGAAATTTATGCGTATTCAAAAAATCTGGACTGCGCAGCAATTGCTATGCACCTTTGCATATTATTAAGAAAATATAAATATATCATTAAAAATATTTAAACTCTGCGATTTTATTTTTCTCATAAAATGGCTGTTTATTTCCAGCATATCATAAATTTTGCGCTGTGTAGCAAAATATTTTTATGTGTAGCAGGGAATATATTTAGATTACTGTGTTTTATATTGTTGATTTTTTATTAGGATAGTGTTAATTCAGTTTTTTACTTTTAATAAAGCAAAACTTAAACTTGAGCAAATCGGTGGTTCTACGGTTTGACAACGAGACACAGATAAGTCGCTGCAGAATATGTATTTAAGGTTATATAGTTACATGGTTATAAAAGTCTAAATCTCTAAATGTTACAGAGCCGATCGCCGACCGGTACTTCCGTCATTTTGACGTCACATCTCTCAACGCCGCTACTTCAATCTGTTTCCAGTGTAGCTCCAGGATGCCCAATTATATTCCCCCCTCTACATATACACATTAATATTTTTGATTTAGTGCTTAAAACGCCAACAATCCTTAATCTGACTTTGAAGGCGACGGATCTTCGGAAATTGTCAATAAAATGCAATTTAAGTTATGTGAATTGATTTATTAGAACATATTAAATAATAAATGTCTGTGTAGAGATAAAAATTATGACAATTTTAGGCAAGAGATGAGGTAAAACAAAATTGGAGATGTATTTCTCTAACGATTATTTTAAAATATTTTTATTCAATATAAATTTTTATATTAGTAACACCACTCCGTTCCAGCCTGTGTGCAAAACTCTTGTTGAGTCGAGAATATTCCTCGATTTTTTGCAGATATCTCGCAGAACTTTCTAGAATCTCTTCATAATATTATTTATAATAAAAATATTATAGATGGACAAATGATTTTAAGTATTAAAAAAATATTATAGATGGACAGCTGTTTAAAGTATTGTTTAATATATGTTTTATATTATTAAATATTATATTACTTTTATCAGCATTTCAGTAAATTCTTCCTTTGACATATCATTCATAACTACTAAATTTATTCATTTTTGTAGTAGTTGAATTGTGATAAATAAGTTCAGAGGTTATTTAAAGTAAAGTAGCAACAATCGTCCAATACCTTCGGGATATTCTCCAATAAAAATTGATTTTAAAAATGAAACAAAGTTTTACAATAAAAAAATATATTTTCCATGACATTGTAAACAATTTATCAACAAATTATTAAAAGTGAAAAAATCGATTTTATGTACAACTTTGTCGTTCCGTATTTAGAATTAATTTTGATAGCTTCCGCGCAATACCTAATGAGTTCGATATACAAGGTTAAGAGTATATCAGAAACAATACATCTTCAATAACAATTTTCATAAATAAATATAAAATTTCTGTTAACGTCACATTCTTTAACAAATATTACGCAAGTATATACACATTAAACTATTTTTTTATACACAATTTACAATATTAGCGATGCAATAAATAATTTGGTCCCTTCACTAACTTATTTGTAAACACAAAGATTAATTATATGATCAGACCCGTTAGTAACAACAAATATATGATATACAATACTATTAAATTATAATAATATAGGCTGAGAAATGTTAAAATTGATACTAAGAAAATATAATTTCACATCCTCTAAATGTAAATTTCCATAAAAATATTAAATGGACTTCATTAAAAGCTAAAATTTGTTACTTAAAATAGTTAGGAATGTTAATCAAAATACATATCTTTAAAAAAAAATAGGCAATATAAATTGTATAAAATAAGAAAATAAAATAAAGAAGAATGTCGAAAATGATCAGTTACAATTTTATATAAAAATACACATTCATGCACATAATTTTAAAACATACCGATTAATACTATGTATATACATTTATCATATGTCTATACTATATCACATTCAACTTTAATTTGTTACAAATACTCTGTAGTATGTATGTACAAATTAATTTAACCAATTTTAACCACAACTAAAAATCTCAAAAGCTTGAGACTCGAGCTTGAAGTATGTTTTAAAAAGAAACACGATGTTCATAATTTTTTTACTTATAATAGTAGGAAGTGAGTTTTAATCAGTTACTTGCGTTTCACTTTCTTCTATGAAAATTTTCGTTTAATTTCACTTAATAAAGTTGTTCTATATAGTTTTAAAGTAAAATTTTGAAATATATATTTGTATGTAGTACCATAACGCATACATCAGTACTTTTTGTATAATTATACAAAAGTAAAATTTATACTAATTTAATTATTATGATCACAATTATATTAATAAACCGTAATACCTTAATTAGCGAACTCTTACAAACGATATTTTAATTGTTCGTTTTTGTGCTTTAGTTCGATCTTAACATTTATGTGAGGTATTACTGATTTAAAACGTTACAAAATTGGTGTAACAAAAGGCAAGTAATCGCACATATTTTATGCGAATTAATAACATTCTAGCATAAATGCGAAAAATCCTTAACCAACTAAACAACCACAACGTAAAAACATAAAGTATACATTTGTCAAATATAAAACGATTAATCTAAATTATTCCTGAGAAATGCAAATAGCTTGGAAGAGAATAATCATAGACTTTTTACATATGTATATATAAGTGGCAGTGTATTATTTATATTATTGATTTAAAAAAAAGCATAACTGAAACAGTATATAAAATAATGAAAAGTATATAAGCTTTAATTTATCACAAAAATTTTCTAAAAAAAACTATGACAAAATTATGATTCCAATGGCAAATACAAAATCATTACAATTATGACTATAAACATTTTTTTTAGAAAAATACATTTTTTAAATATCAATGATTCGCTTAATAACAACTTTTAAATGTGCCAACACAGAGAGCTTGAATAGTTTGTCAATAAACTGTACAAAAAAATTGTCAGCATCCAAATGAAACTTTAAAGCCTTAAAATAAATTTACCCCATATTTTAAGGCAAAGATTTTTTATATTATTAAGATTATTATTATACATTTGAAATCTTTTTTATTGCTATTTTAAAATCGTATTGTACTCTGTCTCTTTAGTATTTGAATATTTATGTATTAAGCGAAATGACATTAAGACATTTAATAAATATTATAACGTTTAATATTTATAAAATACATACATGCAAAAGAAATGATAATGCTAAGAAACAAAGTATTACACAATAATGACTATAAACACAAAACAAACGTTAGCACTGCGAATAAAAAATAAATTATGCATTCGTTTATATGTATGTACAACTTTTTTTGGTTATATTATCAATGACAATGGTAGGAGAATCGTTGCAGTGTTAAAATTAGTTTCTGATAACAATGTTTCAGCTGCAGTCACAAATCTCATAGTAAATTTCTCGAAAAGGTAAAATGTTATTCACTACCTCGATTAAACCGCAATGAGTCCGCGTCAAACGCTCACCGGCCAAAGCGACACTGTCGATCCGTCCAAGCTGTCCAAGTCCAAAGCGGTGTCTATCATGGTGGCACCGAGAGGCAAAGTCGTGTTGTTTTCTCCCAAAGTTTCAATCGCCATATTGGCGTTTGCGCCATGCGGAAGCTTATCGGCCCACGTTTGTTCCGTGGGATTCATATTGGCGTCCGTGGAGTTAGCAGTAGGCAGCGTCATTATCGTGTTGTGATTGAGCTCGTCGCAAATTGCATCCGCATCCTCTTCTTGTTTGTAAGAAACGTTTGTAAAAGAACATTTCTGAAGGTTCGAGAACTGAACGGCAGGCACCTCGTGCACCATCACAATCTGATGTTTGTTCAACACATCGTTCGACATCAAATTCTCATTAGATCCTAAAAATGAACATGTTAATAATTACGATTTAGCAATTTATATAAAAATAAAATACTAACTAGTTATAACAACAGGATCCAAATCTAGGTTATGATCCATATAACTCATATGGGACACATTCGAGTACAAGTGTCCGTCGTTTTCTTTTTTCGTCAACTCCATTGCAAGGTTCGGAACTGATTCTACTTTGTTTATTTTTTCACATTTTTTACTATTATCGTTAATTTCATAATAGTTAGTGTATCTAGTGGTGTCTTCTGAAATATTTATAATACTAGTTATTACACCGAACTTTAAAGATCGGTAAATATAATAAAGTTCTAATTTATCATAAAAAATTTTAAACAACTCACCGATCATCACGACAGGATCTAAATCTAAATTGTGACCCATGTAATTGTTGGAATTTGTTATATTAGAATATAGATAGCTGTCGTGGCTAATTGACTTTGGCACAGAATTGTGCACTTTCGGCATGTTCTCCAATGCCATATTGTCGATTATGGTTTCAACTCCCTTTAAGTCACCGTCGTCCATTCGGTACAAATTCGAGTAACTGTCCGAAGGAGGTATTCTACATTTACCGGTGATTTCTTCGACAACTATAAACAAAACATAAGAATAAGTCACATGCTCAGCAATTGAATATATAAGACATACAAAACTAACGGAAAACATCATGACGTCCGGAATCAGTGTTCATTTCGAGTTTACCATTTTCTACAGTCGAAAGAGTTGGTTCTGGTTGGTAAGTTTGAATCGAGGACATAATTGGCTGTAAAAAAAATGATATATATATATATATTTTACATCATTCATATTTAGCTTCGCCGATGATTTGACACTTACTCTTTGCACAGTATTTTCTAATTCCATTCTCGCTTCATTCGTTAGAACGCCTCTCCTGAAATAAACCAATTAATAATTACTCCATGATATATACTAAATAAATCGCACTACTCTTGTAATAAAAATGTACCTGTCTATCAAAGATGGAGCTTTTGGACTGCATAAAACATCTAAGCAGTTGCTGCATACAGAGCCTTTTGAATACGGATTCTTGCTTCTCTGTCCACGTTTCGATGTAAACGATCCTTTTATCTAAAATAAAAATTGAAATTAGCATCACAAACACAAATATGATATACACTATGGCATTATTTTATAAATAAATAAAATCTTACATCTTCATTCGTTGTTTGATTGGTACTAAGAAGATAGGTATGAAAGCCGGCCAATCCGAGAATCGACCAAATTGTAAAAAAGCATATGACAACTACGATGACGGAAGCTGGACTCAGTTTTATTGCGTCCAATATAGTATTGCCTGGAGTTTCGCGTACCACTGAATCGAACAATAATCATATGATTCAAAAGCTCGTATAATTTTTACAACGCTAAATAAAATACTTACATAAAACCAAATGCGTAGTCGAACAGGAAAATATAAAGACGGTCAAGAACGCCAAGAATATAACAAAAGAATAAAAATACCGATAGTTTCTTTTGCCGACGCAGTTGCCCACCTGTAAATAATATTTTTGCTATAATAGTTTGCATATAAATATAATCGATAGATTAAAATGTTATACCCATGGACAATGGTGGTCAAATTTATCCACACAGTTGTCACACACTGAACAATGAGACGCACGGGGCGGTCTGATTATTTTGCAAGTATAGCAATACTTGAGCTTTATTTGGGTGCTGCGCACGATTACTTCTATAGTGCGTGGCGGCGGTCGAAATGTAGGCGAATTGTATGAATTAGGCACTTCTAAAAGTGTGCGATTCGTTAGAGTCGAGCGAGACGAGCATAAATAAATATAAATATAAATAAGTAAATACCAATATGTCTTTCTATATAGTTCTCTTCGTTTTGAGTGGCGCGAGGGATTATACCCGGATCGCTGAACGCCGTTTTTAATAATGACGCCATTGTGAATATGAATAGTATCACAGCCGTAGCGGGTATTGCTTTTGTGATGGCATTTGCCAAATAAGGAAAGCTGCAATATTAAACAGAAATTACTGAGATAAATGTATAATAAAATAATTGGTCACTAATATTAATATTAACTTTGTATTGTTCAAATTAAATATTAGTCTTGTTTCAAGAACTACAATTCAATATACGAAATAAAAACACAAACCGAATAGATAATAGAAAAAGTACACATTTACATTTACACCCTGTAATGCATATTAAAAATACATTAGTCATCGGTAATTTTGAAAAAATCGTCAAATAAAGTATCAAATTATTAAATATATATAAAATTGGATATAATACTTACTCGAACACAGCCGACAATAGCACGTTAAATGTGATTAAAAAACAGGTCAAATATAACATTCTACTATGCGGTGCAGTCATAAAACGACCGTCGCAGTAGAATTTATTGCGTCCAGGGAACACTTCCCATCTTTTAGTGACTTTATTGGCAGTCATAATAATATATTTTGCACAATCTGGAAATAAAAAGCATAACGTATTAAAATACATCACTGTCAAAAATATGTAGCGAAATTTTGATGGTTATGAAAAAAGTGAATATACATAAACAAAAAGTGAGATTAAACTTCGCTCACAGTCGTGCAAAACGATTAAATAGTGAATTAGAGACAAGTCCGGGATGACGACAGTTCGAAATAATCCGATGTTAGTGCTACACGGTTATCTAAGAAGAAGTCAAAATATCAAAGTGACAGTTACCGCAAACGACGGGCGATTAGTTCATTTCTGACCGCTAAATGCTCGTTCACTATCGAAAAAAGGTAAATAATGCACATAAAACGGTGTATATACCGATAATCGACGCTCGAAATGGAGCGGACAAAATCGCGCGATACAGCACCTCAGTTACTATAGGTACTGTCTGCAAAACAAACGTCTTACTCATATATATAACCTCGGTTTATAGTGATGCCAGAATAAAAAAAAAATAGTGAAAATAATAGTATACAGTTCAAATACATTTTTAATTATATTTTTAAATACACAAACATATATTAATATTATTTTAATTAAAACTTTAGAAAACAGTAATCATATATATATGTGAATGAATATAAATATACAAACCAGTGTTCCTTTTATTTTATTTTATATTTCGATAGTTTATTCATTATTGATACTTTATTTTTTGAGTGCAATTCGCGAAATGGCCGCGGTAGATCTAATATGCATCATTTTTAATTACTAAGCTTATTGAACTGCAACACCAATGCTAATTAAACTGTAACTGTTTACTTATAATAAAATAGTATTTTGTTAAATAATTTAAACATATTTTTCTCGGGAATTACTTAGTATTAGTATTAAATATTTAGTGCTTCGCATTCAAATAAAATTTTAATTTTAATATTAATGATGTAATATTGAAAGCAAAATAATAATATATAAATATTATCTTTTAAAGACGTATTTATGAATTGATTTTAAATTTGCTAAAAAAATTATTAAGCTGATATAAAATAAAATATTATTTGGATTTTGCGGTAAAAAATATAGTTTTAAGTTTAAATACTATTGTTAAATGTATAAAAAAAATATTAGTTATTTTTTTGAATATATTTATAATTGTAAATAAATGAATATAACGTATAACCAAATGAATACATATTTTTTTGAATAAATTTGCCTTTAATGTTTAATTTATTATAATTTCTAATTTATTCAAAATATTATATTATTTGTTATTTTTGTTTTGTTACCATAACAACGTATACAGAGTTATATTTGGTATAGTTACAAGTACTATAAATAAAAAACAAATATATGGCACGAACGGCTGGCCCCCAGCCCCCACATACTAACAAATTTGGAAACGGTGATGGGTTAATTAAAAGTCGCGTCCAAGATACGAGTGGCAACATTGCGAGTAATCCGTCAAGCGTCTCCATTCCGCGTTCCCGGCTCGCCGCGTCTTCTGTATACTGTTCAATTCTCAGTAAGTCATCAATGAAGGGCTTTGATATGTTTCACTATTTTTTCACATAACCCCCAATGTTACTTTCGGCTCGATATTGTCGCGTTTGAAGCGGCATTATTACACGTTTACCATTGTTTGTGCAATTTTATAATATGTATTGTCATAAACGTAAGTCTTCGGCATTGTTTATAGGTTTGTTATTGTTGTAATTTCAGTGAAATGAGCAAACGAGGCAGAAGGGCTTCGTCCGCGGCCAGCAGAGGCGAAGGCGAAGGAGACGGAGACGAAAGCGATAGCACTCCCGATCCGCCGCCATCCGCGCGCAAGAAGAAGAGACCAGATCCTGTAATATCCGATAACCTAATTGTAATATTTGAAACGATCGCTTATTTTGGTCCACTCTGCGAACAAATATTCCAATGATACAAGTTGGGTTAAAAATAACAAAATTATCAATAAAAAAATCATACCCAAATACTCGACTTAAAATATAGTGCAATTGATTAACTTCTAATAGAAAATATACAAAAAAGGTTTCTCATATACATGAGAGTAAATATTATCCATATTTATTTCCCACAAAATTCCTCAAGGTACCTCCTGGGATATGATTCTTTAACTTGATTCCATAATAAAGTATCTCTATTTTGTCTCATTTGTTATAAATTCATTGTGCTTTAACGTTACATTAACACATTGAACCGTATTTCAACTTCATATAATAAAAACACAAATTAAGCTGCATATTTAACCAAAGATGTTACTAATATTATTTTAACTAAAATAGATAAAATCGATATCCAAAATTCCAGAGGCTCAAAACTCGAGTAAAATAATTCGTTTCAAGGCAGTGTTTACATGGTATAACGGTTTTTCCAGTTTTTGGTTCAACTCCGGTTCGAAGCCCTGGTAAAAAAGTTATAATGGTTTTAAAAAAATAAGTTTAGGTTCTAATTTTCGCAAATTTTTACGAATAATCCCCAGTATGCAATGTTTTTATGCATTATCTTATTTATATGGAATTTTGTGCAGATTGGTCTTTTTTGTTTTGCTGCTGGCTTAATTAAATATAAGCTAATTTGACAACTTTTAAAACTTCTATAGTTTCCCTTAATGCATTCGACAAATTTTTATTTGTAATTATATACCTATATATCAATGATAATTATATAAATATAGCGGCGTGAACGGCATCTAATTGACACAAAATTTATAGGGTGAACTGTGTCAGCAAATTTACGACACCATCCGATGTTACAAAAAAGATGATGGAACATTACTATGCGACTCGTTCATCAGAGCGCCGAAGAGAAGACAAGAGCCTCAGTATTACGAAGTTGTTTCGCAACCGATCGATTTATTAAGGGTTTGTATGATATAAAGATTTTATTCAGGTATTAGTTCTGCTGATATTCTAACACTGCCGATTTTTTAGGTTCAACAAAAATTAAAAACTGACTCCTACGAAGATATAGAAGAATTGACATCAGATATTGATCTTTTAGTTAAGAACGCAAAAGCTTTCTATAAACAAGAAACTGTAGAATATAAAGATGCAGTCAATTTGTGGAATCTATTTATTCAGACTAAGCAATCGCTAGAAAATTCGACTTGTAAGTGTTTTTAGATCATTGCGCTACTAACTATCTTTATTTATATTAAAATCTCCTTCCCTAAAATATAGCCGATGATCTAAAACAATCGTCTCGAATGTCTCGTTTAGCATCTTCATCCAGAAAATCGACTGCGAGTATCGAAAACATCGAAGGCGATCTATCTGAAACTTCAACAAACAACGATGATGAAGAACTTTTTGAAGATTTTTTTGTCGGCGTACGTATTCATATACACGTAATAGATGAATATCTGCTACGGTGATGCAATATTATTTTTATCTTTTCAGGTGATGACTGCTTCTACCGAAGGTCGACCCTTACACTCTGCGTTCTTAAACCTTCCGTCTAAGAAGCGATACCCTGATTATTACGATATTATCAAGAGTCCCATAGACTTGAAAACTATAGCGACAAAAGTACAAAATTGCGAATATAATAATCTCACCCAACTAGAAAACGATTTCTTGTTGATGACAAAAAACGCCTGCTCTTATAACGAGACAGGCTCGCAGATTTATAAAGACGCTAAAGCTCTTAAAAAAATCATACAAACCAAGAAGATTGAATTGGAGCATGGACGCACTCAATCGTCCAAATCGTCCGAACGTATTAGAAGTAAGAAAACGCCGCGACAAACTCCGATAGCGTTATCTAGCGCTGCCGTGTCAGGTATATACATTATATTTGCATATTAATTTAATTGAAACGGTTCCTAGATAGCATATTAGCAAAATTTTAAAAGTTCTTCTATCAATAATTTTATGAAAAGATCATATAGACAGGATGAGTTTTATTACTACATTATTTATTAATTAACTAGCTGCACCTGGCATAACGTACACCCCTCTAGCGGATATTGAAGGTGAATAATTTATTAAATAATATAATTTTTCATTCCTTCATCATTATTTCATTGTAAACATTTGCTCTCTTACATGATTTCTGTAGTTATTTATTTATGTTTATCCTCCGTAATACCTTAGGTATCATAGATAATGAGTTGAGCGAGACATCATATTTAGTATATTTATTTGATACACTCATCTCATGTCTCCGATACATTTATTTATAATTATAAGCCACGTTTCCTATTTCCCTCTCTCCCTCCTTATAAATCTTGCTTGACAGCGTTGATTTGATTACTTTTATAAGGGTTTGGCTATTGTTTTCATGTCTAAACTATCATCGTAGAATCTTATTTGGATGCACGGGTCTATTTTTTCATCAACGTTTCATTAGAGGTATCTAAAAATACTTTTACCCAGTTCAGCCATTCAGTTTTTTTTTTATAAATTGATATCCGTTAATATTATACATACATAATATGACTATTGATATGACCAGTTGTCCCGTTGACGTTTTGCCCTCAATTTCGTCCATTCCCTTTCATACTTCATTCATAAAAAAATCCTTTCTTGACTTAATAACCCTACATTTATAATCTAACGTTTCTATTTGTTATAGGTGCTGTTATAGTTCCGCAAGAAATTATTGAAAGCGACACTGAAAGAGCTGACAGTGATAATGACTCCAACTCTTTTAGTGACAGTCCTCAATGGAGACTGTTAGAAACTATTAAAAATTATCAGAGCCCGAATGGTCTGTATCATATTTTATTACATTATGATGTGTGATACATTATCATAGATTAAATTTAATACTTGTTTGTAGGTACAATGGTGTCGGAGTCGTTTTGGAAATTACCATCAAAGCGATTTTATCCAGATTATTACAAAGAAATTAAGAATCCTGTGTCGCTTTCGCAAATACAAGACAAAATAAAAAAGGGCGCTTATGGAACTCTGTCCGAAGTCGCCGGCGATATGAATATTGTGTTTGAAAATGCAAAACAATACAACACTCACACGTCGAGGTATATATACAATTTAAAAAATTGTATATATATTGTTTAAGATTAACCTTGTTTTATGATGCATTTACATCATTTTAGGCTGTATAAAGACGCTATCAAGTTACAGCGATTGATGCAACAGCGCGTTCAAGAACTATTAGAAATTGTTCAAGAATCGTCGAGCGACGACGATGAAAGTCTCTCGTCAATGAAAAGTACAGTCGTTAGAGGACGAGGTTGTTAACTTTTAAATAAATTATACTAATACATACCTTCATCAACTATCATTTTAATTTCAATATACATATTTCACAAGGTCGACCTCGTCTGAACCCATTGCCTGCGTCATCTCCCCCTACTAACTCTGGCGGTAGCAGCAATTCAACAACACCTTCAAAAATTTCAGGAAATACCAACATCCCTCTGAAGAAAAAGTTGCACATGCTCCAACGACATTTATTGGAATACACTTGTTCGGACGGTAGACAGCCGATGTTATTATTCATGGAGAAACCGTCGAAAAAATTATATCCGGACTACTATAACGTAATCGAGAAGCCCATAGACATGATGACGATCGAATCTAATATAAAGGTATGTTTTTAAAATATATAAATTATAAATAAGAAAATATTTAAATTTTTTATTCTCTTTTAGAACGATCGATACAATTCGATGGATCAAATAATTGCTGATTTCAGATTGATGTTTTGGAATTGTCGGCAATACAACGAAGAGTGTTCGATGGTGTACGAAGACGCAAATCTTCTCGAAAAAGTGTTGAACGATAAACTGAAAGAGATGAACATTACCGAGAAGAAAGCGGCGACGAGAACGATCAAAAGCAGAGTGAAAAGTCTCTCTCCGATGGATCAAAAGTTGAAAGTGTTATACGAATCGATCAGAGATTATAAAGATCCGAAGGCAAGCAGGCAACTGTCTTTAATTTTCATGAAACTGCCGAATAAGTCCGAGTATCCGGATTATTATGAATTGATAAAGACTCCGATAGATATGGAGCGTATTGCACACAAGTTAAAAGGGAATAACTATGCTTCAGTCACTGAAATGGCGTCGGATTTCATATTGATGTTCGACAATGCCTGTAAATATAACGAACCTGACTCGCAGATATATAAAGACGCTCTAGTTTTACAAAAAGTTTGTCTTCAAACCAAGCAGATGTTAAGGTATTAACAATATAAATTCCCTCGTGTAAATTCTATTACTTGTATAACATGTATGCTGCATAATAGACTAGCTTTGACTGCATTTTTTTCCGTTTATATTTTAAAGAATGTTTTTTATTCGTTAGATTTTTTTCAACTGTCAAAACTAATATATAAATATGTTAGAATCTCCATCTCTCAATTCAATTCCTATCATTGGGTGACGATTATTATTTATTGTCATAGCGAATTATAAAATAAATACATTTTAACCAAAAAGATTTAAATGGGAATAAGCACATTCTCGTCTTTAAATCTACCGGTCAAGATCATTGCTTCAATTGCATGTTTTCAGTTTTGGCAAATCCAAAATGACATTAAAGGTTAGTTCGTGTAGTGGTAATCTATTCGGATTCAGAAAATTTATCTTATTATTTAGAGTAAAAGCTTATATAACATTCATAATATATATGGTAATAGAATAATATGGAATGTTAATATATTTACTCAATTATAGGGAAGATGAAGAATCAGTTCCCGATGTAGCAGCAATTATACAAGAATTTTTAATGACACTCTTCACAACAGTTTATAATCACCAAGATGAAGAAGGGCGTTGTTACTCTGATAGTATGGCCGAATTGCCAGAACACGATGATCTTAACGGTTCTAAAGTACGTGGTGTTTCACTCGACCTCGTCAAAAGACGCTTAGATAAAGGGTTGTATAAGAGATTGGATCATTTCCAAGAAGATTTGTTTGCCATTTGGGAGAGGTATGTGTTGAATAACTGTTGCAATTTATACTATTAAATATTATTTAAACCTATCGATTAATTTTTTTCTAGAGCTAGAAATTTATCTCGCACCGACAGTCAAGTGTTCGAGGACGCCATTGAAATGCAGCTGTTCTACATTGCCACGAGAGACCAGCTTAGTGGCGAGGGCGCTATACTGCACTCACCCGCTTTGAGAGTAAAGAAAGAAGATGTTTTATCAGCCGTTGAGCTAGTAAAACAATGCAAAATGTTGGAAGAACATACAGATGAAGAAAATGAGACGAGGTAGATTATCATCAATCACGTCTAAGTTATTTATGCTATATATTTATCTCATTTAAAAGGTCGAGCGAAGAAAATGTCATTCCTGCCGGTGGCCAGCCCTTATCGCAAACCCAATACGTCAAAGGCGACTTTGTGTATGTTCAGGCAAAGAAAGGTCAACAGGAGCCGACTATCATGCAAATCGATCGCGTGTGGACTAACACTGAAAACATACCAATGGTCTACGGAAATGGTTATTTTAAGTATGTTCTATATTTATATTTGAGTTTTATATGATTTGTCAATTATTTATAAATATATTTTTTTTATAATAACAGACCTTATGAAACGTATCATGTAACAACGCGACGATTCTTAGAACAAGAAGTATTTAAAACCGACTCGTATCAATCGATAGCATTGGATCAAATTATGGGAAAATGCTGCGTAATGAACGTTAAGGATTATTTCAAATTTAGACCTGAAGGTTTGTCTAGTGAAATTTTAATTAATACGTTTGGTTTAAAATCATAATCTATTTTAATATTTTAGGGTACGTTGATAAAGATATATACGTGTGCGAATCGAGATATTCGACCAGAACGCGTTCTTTTAAGAAAATAAAGATTTGGCCTTCGAGCGGGGAAAATGAACAGTTTGTCTTAAGACCGGAACCACTAGAACCGAAGCGAGTGATGTCTGTATTTAGAGAAAGAGTAGAAAAGCATAAGGATGAACTAGCCGAATTAGATATATTGGAAAACGTTGCTGAAAAAGAAAGACCTGTAATTATTTGTGAATGTATATATTTAATATCACTTGCGATGAATATATTATATTTTTTTATACATTTCAGAACGTTGTAGTTTATAATCCTCTTGGTTCGGAAGACGAGAACACTTATTATGAGCAATATAACACAGTATGTTCTGGAATAATAAAAACTGGCGATTACGTGTACGTTGTTACTGACGGCGGAAAGCAAATGGTCGCTCAAGTGGATACAATTTGGGAAACTAAAGAGTATGTAAAGATTTCAATTTCATATGTATGTTTTTTTTATAACCATGTTTTATGTTTATTATTTAGTGGAAAATGCTATTTCCGCGGTCCTTGGTTGGTATTCCCGTCAGAAGTAGTCGGAACAGTTAACAAGGTAATTATTTACATGCATAAATACATTTTTATTTATTTATTATGAATTTATTTTCTTAGGTGTTTTATAAACAAGAAGTAATGTTGACTTCAGTACACGATTCAAGCCCATTGATTGGAATCATTGGAAAATGTGCAGTTCTGCATTACGATGAATATCTTAAAAGTAAGTATTGTAGTTAAATTACAATATTAAATACGGTACGTCAGATGCTTAATCATTTTCAATTAATGTTTCTAGGTCGACCAACTGAAATACCAGAGTCTGACATATATGTGTGTGAAGCTTTGTATGATGAAGCCAATAGAGAATTAAGAAAGTTAAAAACGGGTCTCAGAAAATATGAGCACACAGGTTCTGTGACTACTGATGAGGTAATTTTTAGAAATAAAATAGAGTAGAATCAAAGCAAGGCAATACATTTATTTATTTATTTATTTTAGATTTACTGGTTTCCTAGATCTCTTGGTCCTCCGCCGTTGGCAAACGGGCAAGATTCGTCTGTTATTCTTGGTGCTAATATATCTTCGCTCACTTCAAACATGGACATTGTGAGTATATTTCATGATATTTTAAATTGTTAAGTGATTAAAAAGAGTAAATGTTATTTTATGCATTTTCAAAAAGGATATGAAACACTACGGAACATATTCTGATACGATCAAGACGGAGGATGTGGAAATGCTGCTGGAGAACTCCATGGACGAGTCGTCTTTACACTCACCGGCGACGCCTTTATCCATGGGCGGAATGAACGCCGGCGCCAGTTCTAGTCCCGCGACTCCACTTTCGAATAATCACGGATCGCAAGCCACTCCGATAAGTTCTAAAAAGAAGAAAGACGGAAAACAGTCGACGACAGGGGGCGAGAAGAAGAAGTTGGTCACTGGGTATATATTATATTCGAGTGAAATTCGCAAAGGCATAACGGCGAACAATCCAGAATCAACGTTTGGTATGAATTTATCAAATAATCATATTATTCACGTATTATATTTATGAGTTAAATTATCTGAATCTAATTCTCTATTGCTATACATAAGCGATATCTAGGACGATTATCAAACATATCCATTTTTTTATTTTGTCGTGTAATATATACAAAATGTAGAGCAATCAGTCTTATAAGACTGATTGCTCTACATTTTATAATATGAGACAAATTTTACGATTATCTTTTCAGTATCAAACTGAAATTCATTATTAAATTCTAAAACATCATGTAGTAAAAAATTAATTATTAATATTAAATTAGTTTTAATATTCATGAAGTTAATATTAAAACTAATTCAACGTGATATACTACACTGATCACTTCTACAAGTTTATGTTAGCTCATTGACTTGTGCCATCGATTTTTTTCTCTGCTCAAAGATTTTAAATTGGTTTAAATAAGGACTATTCCAGGGCTGTATAATAATTTAATTCCACGCGTTTAATTAGTTTAATTAAGTATTCATTTTTTTTAATCTCATCAAATTGATATACATTTGTACATAGTTTAATGGCAACTATATAAATATTTTAATTTGTAGGTGAGATATCGCGATTGGTCGGAAATGAATGGAGATCACTACCGTCATCCACTAAACAAATATGGGAAGAGAAGGCAGCGAAGTGCAACGAAGAAGCCGCTGCTAAATTGCTCGCTGGTGAAATGATAGTGCCTCCCCCGCCGCCTTCGTCTGATAACAAACCAACGCAGGTAATGCATCATATTTAGCATTATTATGTTTACCCTAGTTATTTAATTACACGTTTTTATGATGCAGCAGAACGAGAAGTCTCTCCATCCCGACTTTGTGTTTGAATGTCTCTGGGACACTTGCGATTACCAGTTCGAAGACTTTGCGGATTGCACCGAACATTGCATAGGTGAAAGCACAGATTTATAAAACAACTGGTTATTTGTTTTATTTTCATAACATATGAACAATGCAAGACTGTGGTGTCTATAAATATTTTGCACTTGTACACACACAGGCCACGTGCAGCAATTTCACAGCGCTAACAAGTCTGCTGTGTTTCAATGCGTCTGGCGAGGATGCACGCGAATGAAGCGCCCGTCTACTGCTGGAGCTCCGTTCCCACACCTAGCACGGTTGACACGGCACGTGAGAGACCTTCATATCAATAAAGGAAATGGAAAAAACATTCCATTGAATGAACGTACCAAGTTAGTACATTATTTAATAGTAGTAACTCAATACATCACTACATAAATTATTAATGATTTTTTTAGAAATTTTGTGCCTTCTCGAAACAAACCAAAGCCTTCTGTGATTCAACATCGACCACAAACACAAGCGTCTGGTCAAACAGGTTTACTATTATACATAATTTAAATTAATATTGTGAGAAATGCTATTTTACTTTTAATTTTCAGTGTCTTTATCTCAATTATCGCCATTATCTCGCGGTACACCGTCTCCTGCGCCTATATCGTCTTCAATCGTACAACCAGGAAGGCCGGCAGCTCCCGAAGCTTTGTTCATATCTGTACCACCTCGTCCGCATCGCGTACAGCATTCCGAAGCGTACATCAGATACATCGAAGGTTTACACTCCGAACAAAAGTACATCACTCCTTGGGATAAAACGCTAATTCCCGCGCCCGCCAATCCGTCTGAAGTCTTCCAAGGAAACGTGAGCAAACTCCCTGTGCATTGGTTCAGTGAAGAGCTAGTGAACAACATGACGGCTTCCACTGAACATACGACTAATCCGAACGATATTGTTCCGTTGCATCAAAATCCGAAAGTGGTGAAAGCTTTGTGGAATCTGAGAGATCTCATGTTGAGGGATGCGTTTGCGATTAGTAAAAACTTGTAACCCAAATATAAAAGCCGTGGGAAACATTGTAAATATGATAAATAGTTTTATGACGCGATTTGTATATACCATTGTGTTTAGAGAATTTATATTACGATTGTTTGTTTTCATCTACTATTAATTCAACCATACTACTTATGTAAGCGTTTTTTAAAAATCTCTATTTTGTATGACTTTTTAAAATGTAGACGAATAAAATCTCATTTGTGTTTTTAATAGTTCTTTTATTTATTTTATATATATGTATAGCGTTATATATTAAATTCCGATCATCTAATGCACAGAAGTCCACCGCCTTTATTTCTGAGTACGGTTACTCCATACACACTAACACAAAACGTAGTAGCAAATGGCCCGCACGCAAAAGTTACCAAAGGCCTCCCTAACTATTTGTATTAAATGTCCTTCCTCTCATTTACGCATATGTTCAAAAAATAATCAAAATATATGTTCGATGTCTGAAATGTAAGATTGGTTAATGTATCGAAAAATGCTTTAAGAATTGGCACACCCTAAAAAATATGTAAATATATAAATTTTAATTTTTATATATAAATAAAAAAAACGTAAATATAAAGTAATCGTTATAAATTCGAAACAAACTTTTTTTCTCTAACCTTTAAACATTGTTAAAGTCTATACATCTGTAGAAATAGGTAATCTAAGCGTCTCTGTTGCCAATTCTTTGCTTAAAAAAAAACTCGAAATCGTCCATCTTTTCGTAGGATGTTTCAGTAATTGATTGTGCTTGTTCGTTTTCTCTAAAAATTGTAATTTGTTCCAAATATTTTTCAGATGTTGCACAGCTTGCATGATGTTGTAAATGATATTTTTATCGTGTTTGAATATGCACTGAACTGAAATCATCCAATATTTAGTTTTCGGTTCAGCTCCAGTTTTCGTACTGGCAAAAATTACTGTTTTCTCAGTTCACTTCCGGTTCGATACCCTGGTTTTAACATAGATATCATAAAACGACTAAGAGTCGATGACTCACCGGATTCAGTCCAAAAACCGTTTTGAATATGCATAATCGTTGAAAAAAAATAACGAGCGAGCATTTCAGAGGATGTGTGATGCAAGACTATTTAAATTGTCCATTTTGTATGAATGGATTGTCTTAGGATATTAATAGATACATATTTGCTGATCTTCTTGTGGTCCCTGCATGCGCTTCCTGCCCCCGCGGCATAGTACTTTCGCCAATTTAACAAGTCAATTATTATATTAATTTTAATTTATTTCACTTAATATTTTTTTTCTATTCTTTATTATCACATTTGTAATATTATTGAAGGTTAAAAATTACATAAAATATGGAAAAAAAAATTGTTCCTAAATGATGCCCTTTTGATTCTAAACGATATATCATTGTTATATAAAATAAATTTGAACAAAGATCGTTGTTTACGTCATGATACTCAAAAATTATTTCATTATAATTGAATTCATTCAAACGTATCATGAAGGGCATGAAACTTTTGAATGAATTTATTTATAATGAAATAATATTAAGAACCAATGAATATGAGTAAAAAAATATTTTTTAAAGACACCATAGCATCCAAAGCTATGGACCGATTGTGTGTTATTACATATTTACATTTTTTCACATGCCTTCAATTTACATCGAATCTAAGTTATTTGTATTGACCACTTTATGTAGAATACATAGAGCTACTCTAAAAATCACAATAATGTCTTATAAATACAAACTATTTGTCACAATTTTTACACAGCGTTAAAAAAGTTTTACGGGCCATTAAAATAATTTTTAATAGTTCGCCAATGAATGTTACTTATTAAAAAGATACTTTTGTGGAGGGAATGACACAAGTTTTTTTATGAAGTATTGTGTATTATATGTGCTCCTTAACAAATGTCACTAATAATATTTAAATTTTATCTTACGGAATATTAAATAACCGCTGTTAATCCATAGTCTAAAATTTCAAAACCTGCAAATGAAGTGTTAAGGCTTAAATAAAAGAAGTACTATGCAAAACTTATTATATTCATCGTCGGTTCTTAAATTAATATTAATACATACACATATTAAGATTATTTTGTATATGTAATGTACATTGTAGTCGGTTTCATTTTAGTTTCGGTCTAAATAAAAAATATTCTCAAAAGTACTTTATCGTTTCGCTTTCTGTTGCGCTGCATCACTTGCTTGAACGAACGTCCTTTTTAATTTAGTCTCTCGTTTCTTTCGATACTCAGAAGCGACGTCCTTTGATAGTTCAGCGACCAATTTCATTGTCTGCTTTGGATATCTAAAAACGGATTATCAACATTATTGTATCACACTTAAATGGAAGTAATGGTAAATAATGTATATACCTGCAGCCCAATAATTCCACGTTAGAGAAAACTCTCGCTAGGCAAACTAATGTATCTTCTGAAAATCTCTCCTTATGCGCGTCCATGAATCGACGCCGCAGCTCCCAATGATCATCAGATTCATGCTCAGTTCTATAACTGTCTATATCCCAATCCTCAATTATCTCAGACATGTTTTACGACAGTACACAAACGACGAAGACGAACAAGTGACGCTCAAACGAACCGCACTCGCGTTTTGACATGTATGGCCATAACAACTTTTTTTTTTGGTATGCTCAATAATATTAAATATATAAATCGAGTAAAATAGGTAAATAATATTGTTAAATATATAAATAACAATAAGAAAAAAATGTTAAATATTTATTTATATGATTTACATATTTAATTTACTTTTTATCTTTTTCTTCACTACTCGTCGTTATCTCCCGCAAAAAAAATACAAAACTATCATATTGCGTTTTAATCCAATTTAGTCGGTCCTTTGCAATATTAATTGCTTTATTTATCACATTCATCGATCCTGTAAAGCTGTTTTTATTTGATTCTAGCAATCGGCGTATCTAAAATCATATTAAATAAATTAACATTAATTAGTAACGTACATAAATCATAATATTACTACTTCTGCAAATTCATTTTCAGCTGTGACATGCTCTAATACAGATTTTAAGTAAAATCCTAATAATTGCGGTGTATTTTTATGGCTGTAAGTATAAAAATAATTATTATTAACATAATATATGAAAATATAAATAAATTAATTATTGCATTACTATGCAATAATATTCTGAATATTATTCTTTAAAAATGTCAATGCTATGTTATAACCAACTGGAGTTGAAGCGACGCTGTCGAATACTAAATGTGCTTCTTGCACTTTTACACCATTTTTTAAAATAAGGGACCATTCCAAATATCTAAAAAAATAATAATTATACAGTAATATATTTATGAAATTTAATAAGGACTTTTACTGTTTTTCAACCTTTCCAATAGCCATTCTATTTTTGTGCATCCCAAACTTCCAATAACAATCAATTTCTCACTCGGTAATGTAATATGTAAAAAGTAGTGCCATAAGAAAATCCATTCTTTTTCACCCCCCTTTTCTAACGCAGTGCAATATACTAATTTTCTCATACTTGTAGGTACACTAAAAAATAAAATTTAAATAATATTTTTATTTCTTTAATAAATAAGGAATCGGCAATAATACGTGTCTGAGTTGTAAGTTTTGTTGCTTTCACTAGTATCCATAAAATGAGAAAATAAAGGCAGAGAACTTTCATCGCATACTTGTGGATCGACTTTACAAAACCATTTCGTGATTCGAGGCTAAAAATATTATCAAATTATTGATCTTTTATTTACATTTTTAATTTGTTATGCGTACCTGTTTTACTAGCTCAGAATTAGGTTGTATACTAGAAAATTTCATGAAAATAACGAATTTCGCGTATTTCATAAAAACATCATAAGTTGGAAATTTTATTAAGATAGAATCAATTTCAGTAAACGCTGTTAACATTCCTATCCATGGATAATAAACATTTTCATTTCCAATATATTCAAGTAATCTAAAATACATATTTATTAATACATTCATACGGACTCATATTTTCAAGCTGTATTTACCTTAACGTCACGTTATAACTTAATCGTCCAGTCCAAGCGAGATCCAGTGAATCAATCACCAATTGATATCTATTTAACGGAGGAATTCCGTCAAAATTTGGTTTTGAAAGCGCCTTTATAAGCATCTCCCAGTTGTTATCGTCATAAGTTACTCTATAATATGCTGAAAGTAATAAATATCAGATACATACTCGTCATATTTTAATTAATAATATTTACTTCACACCTGAAAGATTAGTATTGAACAATATCCATTTATTAGATTCTATAGGAATTGTTAATTCTATTGAAGTTATATTCTTGAGCCATTGAAGTTTGTTTAAGGTTCCTGATTTCACGTCATCTTCGGTAGTATATAATAATGGCACCCACCATTTTCTATCCATTTGATCTTGAGGGGTAACTAGTGTTTGAAATGGTTGCTAAAATTTGGATCTTCACTTTGAATACAATTTTATATTTATTATATTATATATGCAATTTAATAAATACTTGTGTGACTACAACTGTCGTTGTGGAATCCCGTTTTATGGATAATAATGGATATCCTCTTTGTTTCGTCCACGTGTCCATTATTTCTTTTACAGAATATTCGCATGGAAGTACTTGTGCTGCATGACCTTCAATAGATAATGATTCCCACAAATCATCTTGCTCAGCATTGTCATACTTATTTGTAAAAATATATCTAGAAATGTATACATATGAATAGGTATTAAGAGAAGATTGATAGAAAAAATGTAGCTCTAAAACAACAATACAGATTGTGATATGGAATATTTGCTTGCGTGTTGAATGACGAGAGTGAGTGAGAGATAAGAGCGTGCAGCCGCAAGCTCTTATCTCTCACTCACTCTCGTCACTTAGCACACGAGCGAGCGAAAAGAAAAACGATGTCACCGCTGTGCACAACAATGTGATTCATCGCACATAAATGGTAACCGATTCGGGTGTTTTTATATGTAATCCGCTATGCCAGGCAAATAAATATTGTAGTTGACGAGTAGGAAAAGACCCGCCCACAGGCTGAAACGAAGTGCTGCACTATGAATATAGTCCGTAGGCAAATAGCTTCGTCATTTCAAATATTTTTTCCTCTCCATACCAATATATTAGTATATTTAATAATATGTATGTATATGTACCTCTGTACGCCGCTTTTAAATACATGTTCGCCTAAAAATGTGTTCAGCATATGTAAAATGATCGAACCCTTTTGATATGTCGTAGAATCGAAGAATGCTTTTATATCAAGTTCGTTTTGAGTTATCCCTGATAACTAATAAATAATATGATAAAGTTACAATTTAACACTCAAATATATATTTTTTACTTACTGGATGACTGCTTTGAAAAGCATCAATTTTAAAACTATCGGATACAATAGTAATATAATTTTGAAGAAAAACGTCTAAATCTTTGTCGATTAAATGTACACCGAAACTTGCAACGTACGTTGCAAACCCTTCGTTTAGCCATAATTCTGACCACCATTTAATTGTAACGAGATTACCAAACCATTGATGTGCAATTTCATGAGCAATTGTCTAAAATACAAATGTCAATTATTAAATATAATTTTAAAACTAATATAAATATTAGAATACAATTTATACTTTAGTTATTATGTATACAGCATATTCTGAAGTTTTAAAATGTTTAAACAATATAGCTGCCTCGTGAAAAGTCATCAATCCCCAGTTTTCCATGGCGGCTCCATTAAAATCAGGAACTGCGACCATATCTAATTTTGGTAAAGGGTAGGATATGCCGAAGTAATCTTCATAATATTTCAATATTTCAGGAGCAATGTAAAGTGCATAATCTACCTGTAAATATGTTTAACATATTATTTTTAATCCATATAATCTACACACATAATTTCGAATATTTACTTCATCAATCGAAGTGTTTTTAACCCAAGCGCCGAACGTAATATTATTTTTCGTAACACTTTTATAACTTAATTTAGATACCATAAAAGCTACAAGATATGTTGACATTGGAGGAGTTTTTTCATATACATCCCAAAACCATAGATTAACGCCATGTCTAAAATTATAAAACATTTTTAATTTTAGGTTGACTAACATAATATGTATTGACTTACACAGATTTTGTTTGTTCTATTGGCATATTACTTGCTGAGGAATATTCATGTTGTCTTCCAATTTGTATGGAGAATGTTGCTTTGAATGACGGCTCATCAAAACAGGGGAAAGCGCGTCGAGCAAAATTTGGCTGAAAATGTGTAATCAAAACCCATCTATTCAAATAAAAATCAACGTTAATGTACATCAGTAAATAAAAAAATATAAAAAGTCTTCAAAATATACTCTACTCTTTTTTTCCACGCTCGTTTATATAGCTGCTGCGATAAAATCCGAAAAGTCCTTCAGATACGTTTCCAATGAAAGATATTTTTACTCTATATATTGTGTTTTCTTTTAAATTATTTTGCATATTAATAATGAGGGAATCGTATTCAATATTATATTGTACATTCATCACGCTCTCTATTGCTTTTCTATCCTCATTTATCACCTCTAATTGATTTTCTCTTATTTGTAAACCACTTGAATGTAATTTTATAGAGTTTGTAGCTGTAATTGCCTTCACCTATAACACAATTATATTTATTACTTTTTATTAATGTATAATATATTATTATAAAATATAGTAATTACCGTAATTGACACTGTGCCTTGATATCCAAAATTTTCATTAGTTTCGTCTAAATTAGTTAATATATCGAGATCGTAATGTATAGGTTTCACTGCATTGGGTAATCGAAAATCTTGACTCAAGACATGACTAAAAGTAGTCGCAAAAATAAAGAATAAAATAGCATTTCTGACCATTGTATTGATATTACTTTTATAAATAATTAGTATTTTTTTAATATATATTGTATATATTACATATCGACGTAATAAAAGATTAATGTATTTAAAAATGTATAAAGAACACTGGCAATAAATAAACTTGATTATGTAGAGTCTTTACATATATATAAATATATAATATACTTTGTAAGCCAAGCAATATAAATTAAGTATAAAATTATGCATAGTTTTCAGTTAGGGCTATGCGTAATATAATAATTAATTTTACTTTGCATTTTTCTAGCTATAAGAATTCCATATTATGGACAGAGTTTAAAAAACTATAAAGTAATAAGTAGTTCGTGTGTAATTTGAGGGGAATTATAATATTAATTAGCATCGTATAATATTTTATAAGACTGCTGTTAGCATCTACAATTCATCTTGGTTTGCATAAACCCGGCAACAATTGCATTTGTACGTTCCGCAACCTTTTTCCATTTTTGCTCAGTTTGTAAAAAAATATTTTAAAAGCGACACATCCTTTTGTTATTTGTGCCGTTTAAATAATAACAAAAGAATGCTTTTTGAATACCGTTTCTTTTAATTTAATGTATATTTTATACAGAATAATGTACACACTTCTTTTGCTTTTTACAAAAAAGTAAGAAAGTACTAAACATTTTTGTCATTGGTTTTAAGCGTCTGGCATTATTTCTACAGTTTTATAAACTCCATTAAATTTATGATTATAGTAATTTGTTCTAAATGTCTATGAAGTGTTGCAGATTACAATTACAACGACAATTTAAAGTATATATTGCATAAATATAATAAACTTGAAACTTTAAAATAAAATCCAGTCCTTCCTACCGAAATTGAATTAGACTCATAGCCATAATATCTCACACCACAGATTCTATCAAATCGAGTTAATTGATGAGTTTTATGGCGTATTGTTTTGCAATATGATATTTGCTTATAATATAGCAAAGAACACTGTTGTATTAGCACATAAAATTTCGCATAAAAGATACCTGCACTTAATTATATTAATTCAAGATATGTATATGGAGAATAGTGCGTACTATAAATATAACATTTGTCTGAATAAAATAATGATTTAAACATTCATTAAACAGAGACTTCAATGAGGAAGAGTCTATATTGTATATGTACATCAAAAATACTAATAATATTGTATAGATTAAAAATTTCAATTTAAATAATCACTAACATTTTGAGATTTTCAACACTGTAAATAATACATTATTTAAACAAGAATAAGTTATTAATTTGCCTTGAAATTATGCATTTCTAATTATCATGATAATTCACTTCAGGGTTATGCACAATAAAATAATATGTAAAAAAATATTATAAAATACTATAAATAGTTAACAATAATACAAATATTTTTTGGGTTTTTGGACTGATAACGATTTATTTAGTATAACATATATTGCAATGAACTATAATGGAAGCGTGTTACTTTTCTTTGAGCGCTGGCGGAGAAATTATGTCTTTAAATTATGAAGTCTGCCTCTTAGTCTCTCGATGTGTATCTCGTAGTCCGCCAATGTCTATCTGCCTTTGTCTGATGGACTCGTGAAGACCGGCCTAATGTATCGTAGGTTGGGGAGCTCTCCGACGAATCATAACAATACAGATATCATTCAACCAATTGTTACGCTTGTTTATTCTTGTATATTGAAAGTGAAATTTGCTTGATGGATATTTTTAAGGTTAAATCATGCAACGGGTTGAGTGTTAACGGTGCTTTTTGCCGCCTGATTGCGTATTGCTTGCGCAACCGTTATGCACATAAAGAAATATTTTTTCTTTGCATTTCGATGAAAATTACGACGTCCTATTCACTTGTTTCTTTATGTCCAAAGGATCGTTTTTTCCCTCTGGACATAACGAGGGCTATTGTGCTGGTGCGTTCAGTTACAGTCTACTCTTGTCACGTTCATCCTTGTAATTATTGTGATAATGGTGATTTACTTCGCGAGTATACAAAGAAGAACCTCCACATATTTCTTAAAAAAAAATTGTAACTAAAACCAAATAAAACATCTTTACCATCGAATATGTTTCGAGCGATAGTTGTAGAGATCTTAAAAGCATATTTTAACTTTAATATCAGTTTTTTTATTAAAATTAAAAATACATTAATATGTTTGAATATACCAGTTTACATAAGTTACATCTTAAAACATTACATTAATTTAGTAATGTCTTTTAATACATCCACCACATTTTTATGATGTTGTCTCAGCCATTGAAGTCGAATTTCAGCGTATTCGATGATTTGTTTTATAGCAATACTGGATCCTTTCAAAACATCTCTGTTTTCGTCAATCCATTGTTTTAACTATAAATATAACCAAAAAGTTTAGCTTTATATTAAAACACAATTCATTAAAGCTTATTATTATACCTCTTCAAATTCACTATCTGTCGTTGTCTGTCCACCGATCGTTCTCACATAATTACCGATAGTCGATGGTGTTGAATTGTGGCTGAAAACATAAAGAACATGTTCAGCTTATTATATTTTAAATAATATTTACATAAAATAACAACGAACTATGTAGCAATATCTCCTATTCTTTCAAACAAGAACTTTTTGGCTATGTAATATCCCACATCTGATGATCCAATTATATCAAAAACTGTATATGAATCTTGAGATCTGATACCACTTCCTTCAGTGATAGACCATTCCAAATATCTGTGTACATTATTGTATTATAAGCGCATAAAAATATTTTTATTAACCGGTAAAATGTACCTTATTATTAACCAAACTTCTGTGGTACAACCAAGACTGTTAAGAATCGTGGCCTTTTCACTAGCCACATTTATATTTAGATATCTTTGCCATAAGAATGTCCATTCAGCTTCACCACCTTTATTTATACCGATGCAATAAACTTCATTGCGAAGGTCGCTCGGTATGCTAAAATGTAATTTTAATATATTATATATATTTGCTTATAAATGTGCAAAATTATACATAGGTACATTTATAAGCCAGTGTACATCAATATATGTATGCAAATTACATAGAGTGTACTCAATCTGTGTTTATATTCTGTTATATTAACTTATTATTCGCATCCGGATTAGATTCCTTCATCCATTTATAAAATAACTGCAATGCATGCTTCTTACAACTAGGAACGTCTACTCTGCATGCCCAACTGCTAATGAGTACCTGAAAGATATTAAATATATTTATAAATATAATAAGTACAAAATATGTAAATATGTACCTACCTGATGTTTAACTGCGTCGAGTTTGTCAGGTGTGCTGATAGTTTTGCTGTTCAAACCACCAATTTTATGAAAAGTCGGTGCTATTATTTGTCTCATATACTTTTTGAACACTCCGTAGTCGGATGTCCTTTTTAGAATGACATTGATGCGACCTAAACCAATCAATGCTCCTCTCCAGCATATGTATTCTTCTTCACCAGTGATATATTGTGTTAGCCTGTAAACATATAAATTATCAGGTCAAAACTTCTTGCTGACATAATGTAAAAGAAAAATATAAAGATAATTCTAGATTGGAAGTAATAGGACCATATTGTTGAACCGATCTAAGAGTAGGCTCGATCGTGACCATTGCAAGAAAAAAAATATAAATGGCAAAAAAATATTACTTTAGTGCTACATCATAATTAAGATTGTTTGTCCATGCGAAATCCATTGCGTCAATCAATAATTGAACCCTGTTCAATGTAGGAATCCCATCATGCTCAGGTTTCATTAGAGCTTCCGTTAATAATTCCCAATTTGTATTATCATAGTTAACTCTGTATAAACCTAAAAGTATTAATGATAAATAAGATATACTTTACCATATGTTCATATATGTATGTATACAAATATAACAAACCTGACATATCAACGTTAAAGAGTATCCAATTCAATGAATTTGTTAAATTTGACAATTCTACCGATTTAGTTGCTTTGAGCCATTCAGTCGGTTTGGAGGACTTCGTCAAAATAGTATTTTGTGTGATATAAGTTAATGGAATCCACCATTTTTGCGTAGGCGACTTGAGCAGATTTGGAATGTTTCTATAGCGTGTCTATGATATAAACGAACGTTAATATAACATATGGAATGCATCATTAAATATAAATATATGTTTGTCTTACTTGTGATACTTCTACAGTATTTTTAGTATAATCTCTATTAACAAATATCATTGGATATCCGGTTTGTTTCGTCCAACTGTCCATAATTTGCTTTACAGTAATATCCCCTGGAAGGGATTTCTGTTTATGTGCTTCTAAAGTAAGTGATTCCCACAGATCATCCTGTTCAGCATTCTTGTATTTGTATTTCTTCAAATAACTAAAGTAATGTTTAAAAATAGAGATTTTTTCATAAATTAGAAGGCAATATAACACTCACTTGCTAACACCTTCGCGAAAAACGTTCTCTCCCAAGAATAAATTCATCATTCTGATAATGGCTGAACCTTTCTTATATGAAATCGTATCAAAAATCTGTAATATCTCATCTGGATGTCCAATTGGTACGGAAACCTATGAAGTAAAACCATATATTTATAAATCCATAATTAATAGTAGTTATTTAAATTATCTTAAACGTACTGGATGCGAATTGCTTAATGCGTCAAGTTTTAACACTTCAATTAAATTCTCAACGGCTTCTTCAACTAAGACGTTCCATTCTGGATATATATGATTAACACCTAAAGCGGCTAAATAGGTGGCAAATCCTTCTTTCAGCCATAGATCAGTCCACCATTTCATTGTGACTAGATTTCCAAACCATTGATGAGCAAGTTCGTGTGCAATTATCTATATATAATAAATGATATAAAAAAACCCCTTTTAATAATTATTATCAATTTTAGGATATTATATATTGAATAAATACTCACACTAGCGACGCGATATTTGTTAGCCGTTGAAGAAACATTAGGATGATAAAGCAATGCAGTTTCTCTGTACGTGATGATCCCCCAGTTTTCCATACCTCCAATAAGGAAGTCAGGAACGGCGATCATGTCTTGTTTTGGCAATGGGTATGGTACATCAAAATACTGTGCATAGTACGACAACACTTTAGATCCAAATACAGATGCATATTCTGTCTTAAAAATTGAAATGATCATTACTGAAAATTCAATTAAAAACAAGATCAATTGAATTAAATAAATAAATTGTCACTTGATTGATGGCAGTTTTCTTTGCCCAAATTCTAAACTGAACGTTAGAATCAGTTTTTGGTGACATCATATAATCAAATTTTGATACCATATATGCAACGAGATAGGTAGACATTGGAACAGATTTTTCAAAAGTGTCCCAAAACCAATTGTCCATTCCGTCTCTAGAATTTAGTATCAGAAATAATATTTGTTTTATAATAATATATATAAAATATTTTACTTATTAACTTACATTGGTTCTGATTTATTTAATGGCATGTTACTAATAGACGTTACATCGCTTGATCGGCCTAGCTTAATTTTAAAGGTAGATTTAAAAGCTGGTTCATCGAAGCATGGGAAAGCACGACGTGCATAATCTGCTTCAAATTTTGTCACAGCTAACCATCTAAAAATATTTATATTATCATAATAATATATTAAATAATTTGTTGATTATTAAATATTACTCTTTTTTTCCATCCTCATTATTATAACTACTTCTATAGTATCCGATGAGATCATCCTTCAATCGTCCTTTGAATGGAATTTTAAGTTTATATTGTTTTCCTTGTTCCAAATCTTTTTCCAAGTTGATTATAAGGAAATCTAAATCTTTTTTATATTCCACATTAACGACACTAATATGACTGTCATCTTCCGAGCATTTTAAATTTACATCTTTTTCAGAAATTTCTAAATTTTTCGAATGCACCGTAATGGAATTAGTCGCTTGTTCAACATTTAGCTGAAATTGAAAGTTATTTTATTAAATATATATTAACTTTAAAACTGTTGTTCATAACACAAAATAGATACCGTCATTAAAACATTTCCAAGAAAAGCAAAGTTTTCACTGTCACCAAAATGAGTCAAAATATCCAGATCGTAATGTTCCGGTGCTATAGATTGAGGTAATCTATAATCCTGACATAATGCAAATCCTAAGAAGGATATGAAGAACGATATTTTTATCCTTTTAATCATGTTGTGGTTTTATTAGCTGTGAATATAAATTAAATGAACAATAATTAATTAAGATAAACATTGAATTTGAGTGTCATGACGTAAGCTATATTATATATTCTGACATGCGCATCAAAATACATCTTGAAATACAAAGTGGTGCATAAATATCTCCCATATTTTGAGGGTGTACTGTGTAAGCAGATTTAATTCGGTAGGTTAGGCTCTACTGTTCTAAGTACCCATCGAGTTGGACCGTTGTACATCAGGGCTTTGTTGTTTAAGCGTATTATGAGAACATCTGTTCTGCAATAAAAGAGCGTTTTGTACATGCTTCGCGCTAAGTGTTATTCATGCATTTTCGTCTTCAAAATGTGCTTTGAAAAAAAACTTGTTTTTGGCCAAATGTGAGAGTATATTTTTGAAAAAAACCGTGCCCATCACATTGTCGGCCGATTTCACCACCTTCGCCTTCTTTAAAGCTGGATCGTTTCCAGAAACCAACTATTTCCACTGTTCTTTTGTCTCTGGAAGGTAGTGGTGGATCTATATTTCATCAACGGTTATATATCGATGCAGAAACTCGTTAGGATTGTGACAGAAAAGCGCCAAACCTGCGATTGATTGCGTTTATTTTGCACTATAAGCAAACACGGCACCCATTTTACTGATATATTTTTTATACCCATTTTTTTGTGAAAAATTGAAACTACTGAGTCATTCGATATGCCTGTGGCCTCAACAGGTTTGCGTTTGAATCGTCGATCACTCAAGACCTCGTGGATTTTGTCGATCATTTCTAGCGTAGTCACCTCAAGTGGACATCCCGAACAATATTCATCACTTGTGTATGTACGAATACATTTAAACTCATTCGCCCAATTGTAAACAGTCTTAAACGCTGGTGCAGATGTATCATGAACTTTATCCAACTCGGTTTTGTTTTGCCTTTCAAATGAAAGTGTTGAATCACTACACGAAGCTCGTTTTTTCCATTGTTCGAAAATAACAAAAGTTGTTTGCTTCAATCGATTGTAAAAACGAAAGGACGACAATTTGACAGCAGTCTATTGGCAAATGGTACTTTTTAGAAACAAACTTGTTTCGATACTACTAGCGCCATCTCTTGAGTTTTTTAACAACTTATTGACCTACCCTCGTACCACCAACAATTGCAATTTTAATAGTAGTAAAATGTCAATGTGCAAGATAGTCCAGCAATATGTTAGTATAATGTATTTTATTAAATTGAAATATCTAATCCACATTAAATTAAAAGTGTTATTATTTATTAAGAAAAATCAGATATGTAATTATTTTAATCAGTAGGTAACAATAATTTAACCAAGATAAAACTTTTCGGATACGAATAGGTAAATATTATTTTAGCAGTCCATTACCAAGTTGAACTTAAGTAAAATTATATGAATAATTATTTTAATTACAAATTTTATGTTCATAATAATGTGGATATTATGTACTTAATTTATATATAAAAATATATACGTATGCTACTATAATTATTATTTTTATTATATAAATTCTATACAAATAGATTTCTATACACCGACGAAGGTCTCCCACGTCTACTTTAATAACAATTTGATATTGTTTCAAATGCAACAATTATTCAATATATATTAACTTACTGAATAGTAAAAGTTTACTTACAGAATTGGTGTAAAATATCAAATACTGTTATTTATGTTCGAGAATGAGCTGACAACACAACGTGCTTTCTACGGAGCTGTATCGCTACTGGAGTTGTATTAAACAGACGTAGTTTAAAAAAAACATTGTTAAAAAACTGTCCTATATTACGATTGGATTATTATCATTTAATGCGTCATGTACATCCTAGTGATAGTAAAAATGTGTATGTAAATAGTGACATTTTAATAGTTATTTTGGGCGAACGTTTGCTCGTCCTTAGACGATAAAAAGGTATATAAACACATCATTAGATAATAAAAGCTATAATTACGCAAATAAATGAGATACTATTTTTTACTTAACCAATTAAAATCACCTCTATACGATTATTCGCGAATAATTAATTATAATAGACTATTTACTGCAGTCGTTTTACAGAGACAGATGTTAATATTTTTATGTGATTAATATACTCATTCCTCGATTTACGCGGTGGATACGTTCCAAATTTTTTTGTGTAAATTAGGAATAGAACAATATTTGTGAAATTGAATTGTATTCACGCGTACTTTATTAAGCTAAAAAAATTGACATGCGTGCATTCGAAAATGCAACTTAGGACACACTGCATGCGCAGTGTGAGAGGTTCCAGGTGTAGGTCAAGTGCAAGAAGTGTGAATATATTTAGTTTCACACGATAGACGTGATCAAAATCAAAATCACAAGAATGTGGTGAATGTATTAAAAGACATATTTTAATAACTGGCATATAATGAACTTGTTTTTGTATGCAGATACCATATGGCACGATATAATTTTAAACTTAATGCATGTATGTTACTTTATATAAAAAATAATTTTTAAACAAATCTCTTAACCGTTACATGATTATTGTGCTGACTCCTGATCGTTGTACTTAAAATGATGAAATTATAATATTAGAATCGTTAGTGAAATATAATAATTTCATTTTATTTTTTAATTACCTATAATAAAACTATAGGGATAATTTAATTTGTAGCTAAGTGCATATGAACCGGTTGTTCACCAGAGAGTATTAGATATTTATAATATGATATATTATATCTACAATTAAAACATATTTAAGAAATTATGACATGTTATACAAGATAGAAAAGGGTTCTGAATCAAATTGGGGATTGTTATTCTAACATGCAAGAAATAATAATATCCCTTTGGTACTAATATGATCATAATTGCATATTTATCGAATGATCTTAAATGCGATAAAAAAATCTTATCTATGTTAAAATTAGTTATTAAAAAATGGTTTGTTAAAAATATTTATAATCATTTAAAATTTTATTTAATAAATTAAGTTATATTTTGTATGGAAAATGTTTTTTTTAAATATGTACACAGAGAAAAAGATAATCGTAACATGTAATTTTACGACAAAGTAATCGAAGTTGGGTTTTAATGTGGAAACATGTCTGCAAAATCTGTCAATTATTAGACATTCATTTGACATCATAATTATAATAGCTAAAAATAACTTTACTTTACTATCAAATCATTATTGTGGCTAATGGAAATTATATTATATGCATATATGTAATATTTTAACTGTACCATGTACATACCAGTATATCAGTTGTTAACAGTCGATTCACACCATTAAATAGTTTTTAATCAGTGGTCGTTCGTTTTTCTCTATTTAGTTTATTATATTGGTATTAACTGGAAACCAGCATATTTATTTTTTTAAATATTCTTTAAACTAGCACATAATTCTTTGTTGGTGTATCGAGTAAGATGATCGGATTATTGGGCACACGAAAATTCCACACAGAAAATTCTGAAAAAATATGATTTTTTGATTATTAAATATATTTTACTTTAAATTACAACTGCTTATTATTTTTCTCTATTTTGAAGCAAAAAATTGTGTAATTATAGGAAATGTAAGTGTATTATTCCAATGTAAATTACTAATATAATTGTAAAATATTCTTTAATTAAAACCAATCTGGTATATATACAGACAATTTTTTTTATATATATATTTACGTATTCTTAAATATACATATACATATGTATGTGTATATTAATTATCTGTAATCATAATTTTTGCTGTACGCAATTTTTGCTTGCAAAATAATCACCAAACCGTCGAGTGGCAATCGTTCGTTCAGGAGGAGTCGGGTAATTTTTTACTGCTTGCGATTATTGTATACAGTCTTTTTTTCTCTCTACTGACGTAAAAAAGTGTCACCTGTGTCAAAGTGAAATATCCAAGTATACCTCTAAGCATTGACGCCCATCAGAGAGAAAGCAAGCTTCAGATGACCTATTACAGCAATCCAAGGGATTAGAATAGCGATACTCAACCTGCGGCCCAACACACATAATCGTTAGCAAATATTTTTAAACATTTCAAACTTTGAGTTATACTGGAACAATCGCTCACTTCGACGAGTAGAGATTATTCCCCACAACCGGTGGTTCTTATCTCTTCCCTTACTTCAGTACTTCAACTATCTCACTCACCATCATCGTCATTCGCCACTCACTAAGAACCTGATTTGTCTAAAACAGCAAAAATTTGTCTCAACACCAAAAATCACATTATTATTTAAATAAACGAATAAATAAATAATTTTGAATATCTTGGATACATTTGTCTTTTGTGTATTTATATGTATATTTTTTTGTCCATGAGCGATTTGGTCGAAAATCGTGGAGTTGTACAGGTGTACAGGTGTTATATGTATGTATATATTATAAAATTAGCCACTCGTGACATATTTTATGCGAAATATTTTAATTAGGCATTAAAAATTATTAAAAATATCTACTCATAATATTCACTTGATAATTCATCGTGTTTTCTTTTCTTCTCAGTGTTGCCATATAGTAAATTTCCAGTCCGGGTCAAAAGCAATAAAATCGTTTCATCGCGGTGAAAACGCTCGATTATCAAGCGTTTATATTAAGACTTTTTATAGTGAGTGAGAATCGAATGAAGCACATCTAAACGGAATTTTGCCCAATAGGAGAGCGCAAAAAACAATTATCCTTTCTCAGAAGACAAAAATCCATGTCAAAAGCAATAAAATCGAGCCGTCGCCGTCGCAGTGGAAACGCAAGTTACCGAGCGTTCTCACCGGCACTGACACGATTTTATTGCTTTTTTGCCTTCTGAGAACTGATAATTGTTTTTGCGCAGTCTTATTGAGCAGAGTAATATCGGTAAAGATAGCTATCATATTTTTAAAACATAGTGTAATATCGAAATGCAGATAAACTATGGAGCAATATCTGAGATGCAATGACTATTTGTACTTATTCTTCCGCTTATTTTCCCCTGAGAGATGAGTTGACTTAGTTTGGATTTTGGACCTGACCTAATAAAAGTTTTAAAACTATAATTAATGTTAGCACTTTTATTAGGTTAGGTTTGGGTTTGTACATCAAATGGACGTTTCGCAACTGTAAAATTGAGTGTCATAGACATTTTAGAGCAGCATGTCAACGCCTATTAGTTAAATTATATTTTCGCTAGTAGAAATATATATCTATTGGTGAAAATATATTTAGACTATACTAGTGAAAATATAACTTTACCAAAAAATACAAATTAACTGTAACATTTATACATCGAATGTAAATAAATAATGATAAGTATGTAAATATGTATATTACTAAATATAGAAAAGTTATTCATATAATTTTACTATCACCTGCCAGATAATTTATATTTTCACTGGACAAAAGTCGCTCATAATTTCGCACTTAATTCTCCAAATTAAATTATCTCTATAGTTTTATTATAGGTAGTTAAAAAATAAATTGAAATTTTAATAATTAAAAATCAATGTTCCATTTCTCACAAAGATAAGAATTTTAGGAATTTTACTATAAACTGCTTTTAGGCATTTTACTATAAATTTTTCTTATGCTTCCACTTCACTCTCCGAAAGTAGGCGACAGTTGGCCAAGGACGGGAAATATAATGTGAAAATTCGGGCTTACTTCGGTCGAGCTCGGTTGTCCCCGCGCTAAAATCTCTCGCAAGTTCTCCGAGGTCACCGCGAACGGGAGGTAAAGTGGGGGTAATTTGGGTCGAGGCGGCCGACTTCGCCGCCTCCAAAAATTCCCTCGCTTTCCGAAGTTGATACCCGAAGACGCTTCGAGCGCGAGCGGCGAGATACTTCCCCTTTCGCTCTCTCGCGTGACGAGAGAGAGAGATAGAGATGGTTTATCGCAAACTGAGAATTCAATTTCAATATGGGCGTCTTCACGATCGCGGCACTGTTTGGTATTTTTGCCCGATCTGGACGGCCAAAATTATTTCTCCACTTTAGTTGATTCCATAAGTGCTCTTAGTCAAATATATAATATTATAAGTGCTAAAAAATACAATTATTTAAAGTATTTCTTTAATTGTAGGCCCGAGGAATAGGAATTCCGTGTTGAACGGTCGTGCGAATTTCGCCGCGTAGCGTAAAAAAAAAAATTGTATATGTCACAAATTTGCTGTTTTTTATTAAGAAAAAGTATTTGACTAGCATTTTATCATACTCGGTATCGTTTTTTTAAATATGTATATATTTAGTCATTCCAAACAAATTTTTATTTTATTTCATTAGTACGCGATCCACAATTTGACGTTTACTGATTTTACCACGGTAACCATATTATTAAAAAATTACAATCATTACAAAACTGTATTTTAAATTTGACGTTAACATTTCTTTAATTGTAGGCCCGAGGAAGAGGAATTCCGTGTTTAACGGCCGTGCGTAGCGTAATAAAAAAATTTAGCCGCGTAGCGTAAAAAAAATTGTATATGTCACAAATTTGTTGTTTTATATTAAGAAAAAGTACTTGACTAGCATTTTATCATACCCGGTATCGTTTTTTTTTAAATATGTGTATATTTGGTGATTCTGAACAAATTTTTAGGTCGTAACTTTCGCGACTAAGCCCCGTCCCATTTTTAAGAATAATACATTTTTAAGGTATACAATGTGTTAAAAACCGCAAAAATCCGCAGTCAATTTTGCATGTATCATAAAGAGAAAGACCTAAGCTATATATTGTATATAAAATCTCAATTCAGCAAATTGACTTTCCATACTTTTCCTTAAAAAATAATAGAATTTATTCATTAGTTGCACACTTGAACGTTTCCTGTTTATTATTTATTAGTGACAGTGAAGCCTCGATTCAACATAAAATGTCTTATTTACTAACACTGGTCTATTCCGGTGCATTGCAATCATCCACCATCTCCTTTTTCTCCATTTGGCTTTAATTTTTGTTTTGCTTAAAACACGCACGTAATTAGCACATAGGGCGGTGACAGCAGCGGCATGCACATCCTCCATGTCGGAAAGCGCACACGCGTATGAAATTCCCGGCTGTGCGAACGCTATTCGAAACGGCGACCTTGACCGACTTCGGTCGAACTTCCACTAGGACAACTTTCGGAGAGTGAAGTGCAGGTATTACAGAAATGTTAAGATAAAGTTTCCAACAAATATTTTTATTGAAGAAAATAAAAACAAAATGCTTATGTTAATAGTAATTTCCTCACGTTGCATAGTTCGACTCACGTTGTAGTTCCGTCACTACTATAACTACACACATTAGGTGATTTGCTTATCAAGTTAAAGATCGAGGATTCGAGTCCTACTTGAAACCAAAACGTAATTCAATGTATGTCACGTCAGTAAGATCAAATTTTCAAATTAGATTTTCTATTAAGAACAAACATACATATCAAGAAGATTCTATTTAAGCCGAATTACAATTCACTATATCATTGCAAAATATTGTTCTTATAATAAAGATTCATCACATCGTCGCTAGATGGTATATAATATAATTTCTATCTTTGGAAAATATCTCAAAATATACCTTACTTATGTACTCCACTATAATCAATTAGATCGCTGAGTAAATGTAACTGACTAGCTCATTGCAGCTCTTTACTCGTATAATGTAATATCTATATTTTCATAACTGTTTTGTCAGTTAGATTTTTCCAGCTTTTTATATATAATATTATATTTTTATATACTTGGATAATTGTCAGCTATACTAGTTGTCTGTTGACTGATGAACTAGTCCTACTTTCACGTAAACATAGTTAAGGAAGCGGTTCTAATAAATAAAATACACTTGTACCAAAATATGTTATATTTAATAAATATTTCACATATTTTATTATTATAATATATAAAATAAAATATCTAACAAAATGTATAATACTGCAATGAAGAACTATTATTACTATTGTATTATATTTCACTAACCATTCTAATGTCATAATTTCAACATTTTAAGTACAACGATCAGGAGCCAGCACAATAATCATATAACGGTCAAGAGATTTGCTTAAAAAATATTTTTTATATAAATTAACAAACACACATTAAGTTTAAAATTATATCATGTCATACAGTTCCTACATACAAAAACAGGTTCAGTATAAACCAGTTTGCATTAGTTATATCTTAAAACATTACATTCATTTAGTAATGTCTTTTAATACATTCACCACATTTTTGTGATGCTGCCTCAACCACTGAAGCCTAATTTCAGCGTATTCGATGACTTGTTTAATAGCAATACTTGATCCTTTCAAGACATCTCTGTGTTCGTCAATCCATTGTTTTAACTATAAATAAAAGCAAAAGCTCAGCACATTTCTTAAGAATACAATTTATTTAAGCTATGATTATATAATACCTCTACAAATTCACTATCTGTCGTAGTCTGTCCGCCGATTGTTCTCACATAATGACCGATCGTCGACGGTGTTGAATTATGACTGAAAATATAAATAAGTATGTTTAATATATTCTATTTAATATTACATAAACCAACAACGTACTATGTAGCAATATCTCCTATTCTATCAAACAAGAACTTTTTAGCTACGTAGTATCCGACATCTGACGATCCAACTCTATCGAAAACTGAATACGAATCTTGAGATCTGATACCGCTTTCTTTGGTGATAGACCATTCCAAATATCTGTGCACAATATAATAATATAGGCGCATAAAAATATTTTTAATACCCACTAAAATGTTATAAGAATACCTTATTATTAACCAAACTTCTGTAGTACAGCCAAGACTGCGAAGAATAGTAGCCTTCTCACTAGCTACATTTGTATTTAGATATCTTTGCCATAAGAATGTCCATTCAGCTTCACCGCCTTTATTTATACCGATGCAGTAAACCTCACTGCGAAGATCGCTCGGTATGCTGAAACACGTTTACATATTTTTTTTCAAACATATTCTAAAATTATAAAACACCGAAGTGTATGCGGAGCGTTGATGTCACTCTTAACATTAGGCCATATATATACAATATCTATATGTATGCATTGATGAGCAAACTTTCCGTTGATCTTTTAACGGAAACGAGGTGTATACTATTTTTCTTATAAGAATATCAAAAAGCAATATCACAATAGTGATTATATTAACCTGTTATTCACATCCGGATTAGAGTCCTTCATCCATTTATAATACAACTGCAATGCATGCTTCTTGCAACTAGGAACATCTACCCTGCATGCCCAACTGCTAATGAGTACCTGAAAGGTATTAAATAATTTTATAAATACAATTAGTAGAACAGTTTTAGGTCATAATTTTTGTACGGATGTGGTCAGAATTTATATTAATGTATCGGAATACATTTTTTAGAATATAAGCGGCCAAAATATTAATTGGTCGGAATTTATATTAAATGGTTAGAATTTTAATAGGACTGACCAGAATTTATAGTAAATGGTAAGAATTCTCTTGACAAATGGTTTTCAGTCAGTATTTATTACAGTTTTTTGGTCAGTATTTATAAAGAATAACCAGTATTTAAATTATATGATCTATTTTAAATCGCAAGGTGTTACATGGTTTGGTTGTGTTCACAACATTGTCAGATGTCAACATAACAAGCCAAGCGTGCTCTCCGCGGCTGCTCTGTCGTTATTCCCGCTTAGTTCGTTGCACTGCGTCATACGTACAATTAAATAGATTTGTTGAGTCATTCGTAGGGTGTTCAGTGTTCTAAGCAACGCCTGCTTGCTACCATTCGATCGCACAATACCTATCCAACAGTTTTGGTGCGACCGAGATATTTTGTAAAATATTTTTTTTTTAAATTCACATCGTCCTATATTTTAATTGTAACCATTGGATATTTAAACTGACTATGAATAATATAATAAAAACAATTTATTATTTTTATTCTTATCATCCTATATTTTTATTCTGACCGTATGCTATTTTTATTCTAAACATTTGATATTTATTCTGACCCTGAATTATATGACCAGGTTGTTAATAAGCTTCTGACCGGGATTTGATTTTTATTCTGACCCAGTGTTGATTTAAATTCTGACCATTTAATTTGCTGCCATATTTAAATACTACTCACTTGATGTTTAACTGCGTCGAGTTTATCTGGTGTGCTGACAACTTTACTGTTTAAACCTCCAACTTTATGAAACGTTGGTGCTATTATTTTTCTCATATACTTTTTAAACACTCCGTAGTCGGACGTCCTTTTTAGAATAGCGTTAATACGACCTAAACCAATCAATGCTCCTCTCCAACAAATGTATTCTTTTTCACCGGTGATATATTGGGTTAACCTGTAAATATATAAATTATAAAATTGTTTCGCATATTTTTAACGTTCTGTAAATATCGTTAGAGTAAAACAAAAATAGAGAGACATACAAATTTTGAGAATTATAATATGGATCACATCTAAATTGTAAATGGTACATAGAACTTTAGGTATAATACATCCACATGATGCTAACAGCAGAACATGCAGTGAAAATCTGTTTTTGGACCATACAAAGTGTGCGGATAATTGGCAAAGAGCAAACATGATCACTGCGATCAATAAGAAAATAAGGGCCTTAAAAAACCATTACCTTAGAGCAACGTCATAATTAAGATTGTTTGTCCATGCGAAATCCATAGCGTCAATTAATAATTGAACTCTGTTCAATGTGGGAATTTGATCATGCTCAGGTCTCATCAGAGCATCTGTTATTAATTCCCAATTTTTAGCATCATAGTTTACTCTGTATAAACCTAAAAATATTAATGATTAATATGATATATTATAACATATATTTATGTATGTATTATATATCAATATAACGCACCTGACATCTTAACGTTGAAGAGTATCCAATTCAATGAATCTGTTAAGTTTGTCAACTCAACCGATTCAGTTGCCCTGAGCCATTCAATTGATTTGGATGATTCTGTTAAAACATTATTCTGTGTGATGTATGTCAATGGAATCCACCATTTTTGCGTTGACGACTTTTGAATCAAATTTGGAATGTTTCTATAGCGTATCTATGAGATGAATAAATGTTAATATAACATTGCATTGTTAAATATAAATATATGTTTGTCTTACTTGTGATACTTCTACAGTATTTTTAGTATAATCTCTATTAACAAATATCAACGGATATCCGGTTTGTTTGGTCCAACTATCCATAATTTGCTTTACAGTAATGTCTCCAGGAAGAGATTTCTGTTCATGCGCTTCCAAAGTCAGTGATTCCCACAAATCATCCTGTTCCGCATTCTTGTATTTGTATTTCTTCAAATAACTAAAATAATGTTTATAAATAGAGATTTTCTCATAAATTAGAAGGCAATATAACACTCACTTGCTAACACCTTCGCGAAAAACGTTCTCTCCTAAGAATAAATTCATCATTCTGATAATGGCTGAACCTTTTTTATATGAAATCGTATCAAAAATCTGTGATATCTCATTCGGATGACCAATTGGTACGGAAACCTTTTGAGCAATATCATATATTTATTAATCCATGTTTTAAAAGTGAATATATTATTTAATACGTACTGGATGCGAATTATTCAAAGCGTCCAGTCTGAATACATCAATTAAATTCTCGACGGCTTCTTCGACTAAAACATTCCATTCTGGATAAACATGATTGACTCCTAAAGTAGCAACGTATGTAGCAAATCCTTCGTTCAACCATAAATCAGTCCACCACTTCATTGTGACTAGATTTCCGAACCATTGATGAGCAAGTTCGTGTGCGATTACCTAAGATCACCAACGTTTAATGCAGTATGAATATTAAGGCCCAACTCAACAAATGTATGTTTCGAGAAAAGCAAGAAAGAGCTTATTTTTTTGCTAGGAACGGTAATTTTATTCTCAGATTAAAACATAGACTAAAATAATATTTAGTTCAATTTAATAATATCATAAAAATACATTTAATACCCAATAATTTTAAATGTTATTTTTACATTCTCATAAATAAATGTAAATTGTCACATATAATTTATTCCACAGAATTAGTACGTAAATATTTATTTTTACTTATAGTATATATTTTAATTAAATTATTATAATACTTACACTAGCGACACGGTATTTGTTTGAAGTAGAAGAAACATTTGGATGATAAAGCAATGCAGTTTCTCTGTAAGTGATTATCCCCCAATTTTCCATAGCACCCGAGTGAAAGTCGGGAACGGCGATCATATCTTGCTTCGGCAATGGGTATGGTACATTAAAATACTGTTCGTAGTACGACAATACTTTAGGTCCAATTACAGATGCATATTCTGTCTTAAAAATTGAGTTGATCATTATAAAAATCACTGTCAAAATCAGATTAATTTAATTAAATAAATAAATTGTTACTTGATTAATGGCGGATTTCTTTGCCCAAATTCTGAACTGAACGTTTGAATCAGTTTTCGGTGATATCATATAATCAAACTTGGATACCATGTATGCAACGAGATAGGTAGACATTGGAACAGATTTTTCAAAAGTGTCCCAATACCAATTATCCATTCCGTCTCTAGAATTTAATTTCATAAATAGTAATTGTTTCCTGATAATATAAAAAAAATATATTACTTATTAACTTACATTGGTTCTGATTTAACTAATGGCATGTTACTAATAGACGTTACATCGCTTGATCGGCCTAGCTTGATTTTAAAGGTAGATTTAAAAGCTGGTTCATCGAAGCATGGAAAAGCACGACGTGCATAATCTGCCTCAAATTGAGTCACAGCTAACCATCTAATAAATAAATAAAAATATAATAATATTAAAATAATTACATATTAAAAATATATTATTTAATAAAATATTACTCTTTTTTGCCATCCTCGTCTTTATAACTACTTCTATAGTATCCGATAAGATCATCCTTCAAACGTCCTTTGAATGGAATTTTAAGTTTATATTGTTTTCCTTGCTCCAAATCTTTTTCCAAGTTGATTATAAGGAAATCTAAATCTTTTTTATATTCCACATTAACGACATTTATATTACTGTCATCTTCCGAGCATTTTAAATTTACATCCTTTTCAGAAATTTCTAAATCTTTCGAATGCACCGTAATGGAATTAGTAGCTTGTTCCACATTTAGCTGAAATTTAAAGTTGTTTTATTAAATATATATTATCTTTAAAACTGTTGTTCGTAGCACAAAATAGATACCGTCATTAAAACATTTCCAAGAAAAGCAAAGTTTTCACTGTCACCAAAATGAGTCAAAATATCCAGATCGTAATGTTCCGGTGCTATAGATTGAGGTAATCTATAATCCTGACATAATGCAAATCCTAAGAAGGATATGAAGAACAATATCTTCATCCTTGTAATCGTGCTGTCAGTCAACTAGCTGTATAATAACAATAAAATTAATAACAATTAAATATTCAAAATATATTATGCTATTGTTTTTTTTCGTCACAATTGATGCATTCTTAATTCAACAAAAGTATATAAATATTTTTTGAATATAACTGTTTAAATCTTATGTATAAAATCAAACATAAGAATAAATATGGCAATGAAATTTTAAAAGGTTACACTGACATTTGCAGTATTTACGACACAAAACATTTAACATATATCTGTTTTACAAACAAATTTTAAATCACTTCATGACGATCATATAACAAGAGGTGTTGTAATGGATCAGCATATGTGACGTTTAGAATGCATATAATACAAATGATCATTTTGTTTCGGTTATTTACTATTGTATAATGCAGAAATTTAGAACCACACTTCTCTAAGATAAGACAAAGTTCACATTATCTTTTCATAAATTAATTTTAAATTATTCAATTTTATTTCACATATTTCATGATTTTTTTCTATTGTATTATGTACAGATAATAATAAAAAAAATATATTTTATGATCAATGAAGTATATATAACAGTTTATTTTCACTTTAAAAGTATATGCGATGTGCTAGATATTGATTTTAGGCGTCATATATGTTTAATATTAACAATATTAAACATATATGACGCCTAAAATATAACATTAAAAAAGCGAACAATCTTATAAGTATCTAAATTTCTTGAACCATGAATACAAATAAAATTAAGTCACTTTATTTTGATGATGTAGCACCTTTACAAACAGCACAGTACTTTTGAAAAATATTTTTACCATAAAAATAGGATTTTTTTAATCAATGTATATTGATTAAACATTTTCAGAATATTATTTTAACCATGAAAAGAAATATTGTTTTAAAAATATACACTATGAATAAAAATTTATCCTTGAAAGTGAGTGCTTTTCAGTTAAAAATTAGCTCGTAGACATACTTCATATATTATTCGGTGTCAATGAATCTATGTTCTACATATTACAAAATAGCAAAAACCGGTTTATTATAAACTTATTAAAAAAGTTGTCCTAATGAGTCTTCAAATCCTCAAATTTAACGGTATCATTTTTTCAGTTGAAGATTGTATTGATGGTTCTAAATCGATACTAGTGCTTCCATATCTTATGTTATAATCTTGGACAAGATCTATCAGAAACCTGTTTTAAAATTACACATTACATAATCGCACGTTTACATTACATTATACCTAGAGTTCAACCAAGTTAAATGAACTTGAAACACTATGAAACGAGAGACTGTCTAGCGTGCATGAAAAAATTAATGACACAACTTAAAACAAAAAATAGATTTTTTACATTCGCATACATTAAATGTTTTCAACAATTTTTCTTTTAAACATATATAATCACATTTTATAAAAAATTTTAGTGAATTTGTAATTTAAGCCAGGAAATTCATAAAGTTATATTCGATATGGATGGTTCATCAAAAAATAGTTAATTAGATGATGCAAGTTGGAGTAATATAATTATAACTATAAAAAAATATTTGCAATTTATATACTTTTCTTATTATAAACACAAGGAAAGAGTTTTATTTTTAAAGTGACTTAGTGTAGTTTGTTAATGTTGCATTTTAATGGAGCTCAAGAGCTGGAGCTGGAATGAGTTACTCTGTTAAACTGCAATATGGAATTTATTAAGCAATAAATTGAAGTAAATCAAAAAATATCCATTAGAATCTTCTATCAAACGTAAAGGAAAATTGCCTTATCTTAAGTTTTATCTTCAAAAAGTTATTTAGAATATACAATTTGCATTGGTAATCTCTTCAGAATCTTCGAAAACAGCACGCAAATATACAAAAAACATCCAGCACTAAGTTGCCTTTTGTATTGTTCAAAATTAAAATTTCAACAACACCGTGACAAATAACGAAAAGTGTTATTAAATAGAAACAGAGATGGATTGTAATGAACTGACAAATAAAATAGTTTTATTTCGTAAAACGGGTAAAATTATTTACATAGGAGATATCCAAATATAAATTTATAAAATATCCAAAATTAAATAAAAATTAAAATATCTTGAGCTATGATGCAAAATTATTCCCGACATTTGATTTAATTAGTTGTCTCATAACTCACCAGAACCAAATGTACCTTCACGGTTTATCTAAAAAGCATTTAATGTTTCATTAATTAAAGTGTATAAAATCGCAGCGTAGCTATTATTTTTATTTTTTATTTTTAACTAGCAATGTAATCCAAAATAACACTAGTTTTTCAATTAAATTTAAATTAAACTACACTTGCCCATCATGAATCTAAAAAGGCTCTTTGAGTCAATTATTAACATTGAAAAATCATTAAATCAAAAATTTATATCTTTAAAGTATTATATATTACATAAAAAATATTTTAACCACGAATGTATTTATATTAAATATTTTTTATAAACTACAATTGACTATGCATAAAAAACTTTAGTCACTTTTTTGATAAAATTATTATTTTTTTACAATGTGCTTAACAGTTTTAAGTTGTCAGAGTTATCTCTAGTTTTCTTAATTATTCAATAATTGTTCGAAAAAGTATTTAAGTTACCTTTAAAAAAATAACATAGATACATACATAGTTTCCAACATATATGATTAAAGTAGTCTATATGTTGATAATTTTAATCATATACAATTATAAATGCTAAATAACCAGATTTCTATACACTTAGGTGTACGAAGGTCTCACATATCTACTAGAATAACAATATGGTTTCAACTGTAACGATTATCCAATGTGTGTATATAACGTATCGAATAGTAAAAGCGTTCTAGTTACTGATTCAAGTCTTACTTACAGTATAGGTACAAAAATTCAATACACTCGGTTAGTTCTGTACGAGCATGAGCTGACAACACAACTCGTCTTCTACGGAGTTGTTTCACTACTAAACTCAAACGCGCGTAGTTGTTCACTTAATATGTACCTACTATATTGCACTATTCCGTATTACGATGGGGTTATTATTATTTACTGCGAACGTTTTCCGATATACGCTTTGATAATAAAATAGGCATATACTAAAAGCTGTATATTTTTATTGGCATTTGCTAAACAAGTTTGCTCGTTTATGAATATATAAGAAGGTTTACACATCCTTATTAAATCAATTAATGGTACCTGTAAGCCACTTTTTAATAGTTAAATATTTATTATACAAGAATTATTTTTTAGATTCAAGTACATTGTATGTTTGCGTACACAATTTCGAATGTTTGCATGGAAGTGTCATACAGTTAATTTCTGTAAAGACATTTGAGTATGGAAAGCTACCATTAAAAAATCAAGTTTTTTTATAATTTTTTGGATCGAATAGTGAACGTGTTTATTTTAATAAAATATGCCGTAAGTTCAAACCCCGTCCGCCCCCTTTTTTACACCCCTGTCATATGCTGTATAATTATTTCTACGGAAGTTAAAAATAAATATGTATATTATCTAGTGACTTTACAATTTTTTTGGGATCTAACTAAGGCTACCATCGGAGGCGTAAATAAAGTAATTTTAAAATTGAGCACAAAACCTTATTATTTATAAAAAATTGTCATTATAATATTTGAAAAAAATATAATAAAACACTACTTTTGTCGGTGAGGTGCATTATGGTATCGCTGTCCTCTGGAGTACGGGGTATCGCAGATACCTGGCTGGCCCTCTAATGAGGGCCTCGCTCCGTAAAGGCAACTCGAAAGGCAGATTCTGTGAAGGGTAACGGACAATATTTTAAATGATGTGAAGTCTTAAAAGACGACAGATTGCTTGCCTGATATGAGGGCTGTAATGGCGGCTGGCAAACCAAAAAGCTTAACGCCAGGGTTTCTTTAACCACTTCATGCATGAAATATTTTTCAAAAGTTGTTCAAAAATCAAAAATAATAAATATTCAACAAAAATTTGTAGAACATATACTCGAGAAAACGCGTTATTTATAATACAATAATAATAAAATTAAACAAAAGAATTAATTATTCATAATACATAATTCCATCATTGAAAATCGAATATCTTGCTCATGTGCGGACCCGTCCTTAAGCGGTTAAGCATTAAATATTAAAGAAACCCTGGCGGCAGGCCAATAAAAACGGAAGTGAACAGTCTTTGCTCTGCTTGACGACCCAAGATCAACTCTAGCGTGGCTTACTCTTGTCTCTCTAGAAAAGCAGGTTTTTTATTCATTTATTTTTTATACATACATACATATAATATTTTCCATGTGATTTAAAAAGCTCATTATTGAAACATTTTATGACATCACGAAATTTCTTCATAAGATAAGGAAAATCTAGGAAAATTCGTGCTGATTGATCAGATTTATAATTATATAATAATCATTAATTCCGATGTCTCAGACACGATAGAAATAAATAAACACAAAGATTCATATAAGATTCGAATCCACGTCTTTTGGGCATTAGTCACCAATTAGTTTATGTACTGATGTATCATGCTGGTCAAAAAAATATTTTAAAGTTGTTCCAAAAAACGTTGAAATCCGTTCAAAGTTTAGTTCCAAGAAACGTCGCCTATAACACCTTTTTATAATGAGGATAAATAGTCAATACAGTATAATTTCTTAACCACGCGTTTGAATAAGGAAAATTATATTATTCAATAGATAAATGTTTATCATAAAGTCTAATGCTTTCTCCACACTCTCTGGAAGTAGGCCATGGTTGGGTAAGGACGGAAAATATAATGTGTTAATTCGGGGCTACTTCGGTCGAGCTCGGGTCTGCCCGCTCTAATGTCTCGGCGACCTCGACCATATTCGGTAGACCTTTGGTTCGGTAACTTCCAGAAAGTGTAGAGGAAGCATAACGCTTTCAGTTTGAACATAGTCTGAGTAGTTTTCACGAGGTTCTCGTAAAATCCTTTGTTTACGTTTTTTAAAGTCTGTGAGGATTTATATTACTGGGTGAATTCGCCTGTTTGTAAAATACGATTTTCCTCTGGGGTTGATTTAAAATATCCCTAATATTGGATTCTCTACATTTATAAAGTATTTTATTTTATAAGGCCCGCTGATTTAATTGCAATGTTAAATATGTCCGAAAAACAAAAAATGATTTTTTGTCTGTGATATAAGTCGGGTATTAATACTTAAAAGACCTGGGTTTATTGTGTCTGTAAGATTAGTGAATAGTATATAATTATACAATTAGACAATAATATATTAGGTTTTCCTACATTTTCCTTATATCCCGGTTGAATATCGTTTTTAATAAATAAAATAAAAATTGACTAAGTCGTATACCACTGATTTATAGACTGCAATCTGGTATCTCATTACTTACTTATTAATTAGTGATTGTGTTACCTTCGTTGTAACGCATTGGTCCAACGCCTGTCATATTTCAACAGAAAATTTACAGTTTAAAATGAATAATCAGTTCTAAACGCAAAAATCAAAATCGCTTGGTAGTAAAATATGATACGATAAATTTTGTCTCAAATTTTGATTAAACTAATGCCTTTCTAGTCTTTACAAGTATATAACATATTTATTATACTTTATTTTGTATCTACATATAACATATTTAGTTTGTGGCTGTAACAATGATTAATTGGTGAAAATATGTTTCATGTTTTATTTTTTTAAAAGGTAATTTTGAATATTGAAAACATTTATTTTTATTTATTTTTCACTAAAAAGACAATTAATATTAAAAGGAGTAAAAATATTTTTAAGTTAGTACAATATATTTTAATTTAACGTTTATCAAAAATTCAGCAATAATCTATTTTTAGGGTTAATAAAATAAAATAAAAAGAAAAGTCTCTCTGCTCCATTTTAAAGAGAACACAAAATTAAATTTTAAATATTATAGTATCATGTTGTATGAACCAACACCTTTATATAAAATATTTTCTATTTGCTATTTTCCATCAGTTTCCATCTGATATAAAAATAATTCTTAAAACTTACGTTTTAAACGTCTCAAACAATCACTGATTAAGAACTATTTAATGGTGTGAATCTAATAGTAACAACTAATATACAGGTATTGGTAATTCACAATAATCATTCGATTGTATATATACAGTTCAGTAAAATAATACACACATACGAACATGTAATATAATTTTGATTATACACAATAATGGAGTGTTAGTTCAATAGTATTGTTTTAAGCTATTAGCATAACGATGTCAACGTAATACTTAACAAATATTATAGAAATATTTTCTCGTGTGTCATCATTTTAATATGATCATTCAATTAAAATGTAATGTATGAGAGCAAAAACAGTATTATACATTCATTAAGATTATTTGCTTACTACAATACAACCCATAGCTAAATATTCAGTTAATAGTCTTAAAAACTTAAAAGTTAACATTATCTGAACGCAAACTGATTAAACCCAGAGATTTTATTAAAAGTTAAGTTAGTAAAAATTTTAGACAGCTAATAAAGTAAAATATTAAAATTAGAATTTACTATTTCTATACTCTGTGGCTCATGTGAAAGAGTGACATTAATTTGTATCCATTTATAGGCAACATAAACCATCATAGTCTTGCGACAGTGACAGGAATTACCGTTCAACCGTAACAAAAAACTATATATGTATTTACTAACCTGTTTTTAGACTGCCAAAGGTTTTATAATCTTGTTTCGGAGAATATAGATTTACTCTGCTGAAATCTAAATTATTGCAAATTACTAAATATAGTACTATATATAAACAAAGATAAAGCTTGTGCTTAAATATTGTAATATAGGTTTAATTTTATTTGCTCATAAAAATACTTGTTCTGTGACAAAGTTCTGATTGTCCATTGACTTGATTACAGATCTTGGAGTTTTAGAGTTTTTTATATCTATGTTTAATTTGATTGTATAATAACATTCCGTGTTATTTGTTTAGATCAATTCTGTTTATGTCATATTTATTGGTTTCCGTTATTAATAATATAATATTTCACATTTCTTTGAATTTAATTTTAATCGTATAATTGCTCTTATCCCTTTAACGAGATGTTTATCATTTCCATTAATCAAGAGCTTTTTTTAGTTAATTTTAACCCGTAGCACGGTCGTGTATGTCATTTGCGATTCGTTGAACGCGATATTTTTCGGCGTACTTTTTCCTTGTTCAGTGGTTGTAATTGAAAATCGTTGAAATTAGCCTTAACCTATATAGACATTTTTAAAACTTACTGCAATAAGTAGCTATGAACTTGCAAAAAAATTTTAAATGCAATATAACAAATATACATTTTCAAGATTTTCTTAAAAATTTATCTCATAATATAGTGAAATTCTAAAAAAATAACTGTTTTTTATTTTATAAAAATATGCCTTTTTGCGCAGTTGTATTTATATTAAAATAGCCGAAAAATACAGAGATTTAATTATACTGACAATACACAATTTTATTGATAATTTATTATGTTAAAAATAAAATATATAATATTTTTTGCATATCGCTTTATTTATATTTGCTACTAAATTGCAGCTGATACCTTTAGAATATACCTGTGTCTAGGACCATGTACAGCTAACCCTCATTCAGTAGTTGCATAAGGCTCAGAAATTTCGCCCATTATCAATTACGACCCATATCTAGTCGGACTTCGCTTTTGTATACGTGGACTGATGCTAAGCACGACCTCCTACCTAGGTTGTTGCGAGTGACAGTTGCAGTCGGATAAGCCGGCGCGAAACTAATAATTGTCTTTACCGTCTAATTAATTTAAGGAGGTGGATAAATATGATACAAAATAGAGGGTAATAGTGGTCATTCGCGCTCCGCGTGCCCAACAGTCACTCATAGATCAAAATTCAACATGCATCAACAATTTCATTTGCGATATATGACAATTGCGTTCTAAAACTAACATTCAAATATTCGATAATTGGAATCATTCGACCGATTTTTAACTATATGAGTATTCGAATAATTAATCGAATATTCGAATGAAATTTAAGAAATCTTAGAATGAAATAATTTGTGTACTTAAGTAACACAGGTAGTCGTTTTTTCTCTCAATATATTCGTCACTCGGATATATCACAATATATGCGCCTTTATTTTGTTTCAAAGGCGAAACTCCTTAACAAAAAATGTGATTTTACGCCTTCACAAAACATTCACTAATATAATGTTTATCGGCAATATCCACTATGACCGAAATTCACAGAATTCGTTCGTTGAACGAAACAAAATGTAAGAAAGGCCCACCTTTTATAATCGCTTAACGTTTATCTCAAAAACAGGTATGCATCGCAAATTTTTGTGAAGTTCGTGCTACGTTTAAAACGCAAATATTTTATTTTAATCAGTTGAATAGATCGATCGCGGTTAATTTATTTTTAGTTATTTAATTTATATACAAATCCGCACAAAGCAAACGTCTATACGGATTCAATCTTTATGTATATCAAATTTATTTCCAACATTATTACCTATTGTAAATAAATAAAAATTGTAAATAATTCGTTAATTTGTTTTAAAAAATTAGCTTGTTTAAAAAAAATAATCAACAAGCGACTCACCGATGAGTCACCCTTGTTTAATGTGATTAAAAAGATACGAACTTAATGTGATTAGGAATTTAAATACACAGCGTTGCTGTAACTGAAGTCTATGTCACTCAGGCCCTAACGGAAACGGCATCTTTGCTAATCGGACATTAAAAGAAAGATTTTTTCTGCCCTACCAAGAATACACTAAACATGAATACGATCAAAATTATAATATTTATTTAGGAATACGATCAAAATTATAATATTTATCTTACTGGCAAAATTGTTTTACTTATATTGTATATTAATAGAATCTTTGGCCTCCGTCACGATTAAACCTACGTTCTCACACAAAACATTTTTCTACAATTCACAATGGGTATACAAATCACATAAATGTCAAATTTCATATCCATCGCGATTGTTCATTTTGACATGACAATTGATTTTGACAGCAAACACAATGCACATAATCACACAAAAAATTTCCAATAAGTATATGTTTCATACTGTATCCATAAATATATATTACAAGATCCTAAGAAGATCGACGTTATAATTCTATATTATAATATATTTCGAGGGCGTACATATATCATAATGATAAAAAATATCATATTTATTTAGATATTCATATAATACATAGACCCGCTATGACCCGTAATAATTAGATTAGATATATACTCGTATGAATTTATAGATAATTTGTTTATGCCTTTGAAATATGTTATATGTACGGATTTTTGTATTAAGTAAGTTAATAAATAAATATTAGAATTCTCAATAAATTACGCAACATGTGTTTTCTATTAGATTTTTGAGAGAAATCTTACATTTTTTGTATGAGAAGTGTAACAGACTGGAACGAGAATATTACACAATAGGCCATGAAATTTTTTCTCGTAAATATGAAAATCGATTTCGAATTTATTATGTAAAAAACGTTTCATTTACATCTAAAATTAAATTTACAAATTATGAATTAATTTGCTTATAATATATTACAGTCGAGGTAAATTAACACTTTTAATATATAATAAATTAAGAAAATAAATATTTTATTGCACAAATTAAATTTTCTTACACAGATTAAGTTTTCTTAGATTTTCCTAATATCACGGATCTTACAAATTATGCATTAAAACGTTTCTAATGATGAGCTACTTTAGCTCATAGGAAATATTATATTAATATAAATATATATATACATAATATATAGTAGTCTATGAACAAAATTAGAATGTTTGAAACCATTCTTAAAATATGTATTATTTAATGAAATTTATTATGCCTCTGATCACGCATTAATGCAAGGTCGTGTGTTATTAGAATATTTTTATCCAGTCCTCACACGTCTCATAAATGACACTCCCAGGATAGTTGTTATCAAGTCTTTAATATGACCATGGAGCTTTTTTGGCAGGGAAGCTTGTTAAACTGAACCATAAATTCGACATTAAGTAGATTATGCTTATAATGTATGTGTATATAGCGCTGTTACATACTCAGTTGGTAATATAAAATGCTATTTTAGTGCATGAAAATATTGAATCGATTACAGAAAAAGTTCATGAAAGTTGCGAGTGTGTGGAAACTGATATCATCCCTCCGCCAGCTTCTCCGCCGCTCAGAGAATAACGTTCTCACTTATCAGTCTATCGCAATATGTAATATTATCTAATAAATTCTTACTAGTTTCCACCTGCGTCTTACTGGATGTGAAGTCACACCCTTTTAGAGTCACTAAACCTTAAATGTGTATATATATTTGTACTTTTACAAATCTGAACAATATAATGCTGTAAATGAAAAATAAACAGCTATAAATTTAGATTGAGATTTTGAGAAACGCATAGTAAACATTCAAAAATATGATGTTACATGTATTTTTATTTTTTTGCTTACTTCATATTAGTGCCGAACGTTACACAAATCAAGCTTATAAATTGAAAATGTATATATAATACATACTTGTGCTGTGGCGCAGACTTGCTCTGGTGGTGGCAGGCCTTCTGGGTGCTTAGTCTCTATAGCGCAGCTTTAGAAGATGCAGTATCTGGGGGCGCGAATGGAGAGTTGTAGTTTTTTATGTGAACTCTTAGGGTGTCAGACGTCTGGAGATGCAAACACTCACGGGGGAGGCTCTTCAATGGTGCTCTAGAGAAACGGCCTTCTGAAGACTCAAATGGTCAAAAGTGAAACCCTACCTGCCCTTGAAGGCGACTCAACTTTCACCGTGTTTCTCAGATTTTGATTCCTCAATATATGGTTTTGGAAACGTAATACGGCCATTTGGATGACTCATCAAAATTTCTATTGCTAAGTCATGCTTTACTTTTGTCACCGAAGCCATTGAAGTCTTTCTGACAGATCTCGGCTGCAACACAGAAATAAACAAACATTAACACAGAAGACTTAGCGAAATTAACAAATTTAAAAAATCAAATATATCTTATCTCATAAACTATATTTTAGGTCCACAATTTAGGTAAGATCGACTATTTAAATATACATTATGTTAATATTATTGTAATGCTATTGTATATTTATACTATTAGCAGCTATTTATAACATTTGTATTGACAACAACTGCTGCTCTTCAGACCATCCAAAAAACTGATTCGAGTTTATGTAATTATCATGAGTCACTTCGCCAAGCAGCTTAAAAAATCTATGAAGAGTTACTATGCAACAAGTATTTTTTTTATTCCTAAATTTATGTACGTAGATAGATATATGTATTAAGATTATTGTGTATTTTTAAATAAGCGTTCATAAAAAAATATATAGAAGAGACAGTAATGACCTTCTGTGGGTCTAGATTCTCTATTAAAAAGTGCATCATATTTAACCAACTAACTGAGCGACTAAATCAGTTTAAATTTAAATAATTTCACACACTTTATTCCGAAGCGTTTTCCAAAACTTACAGACACAGTTTGAAAAACGCTAGTGCAAAAACTATACATAGATTTCTTCCACTCATATTTCCCTAATGTATTCTAAATATGTATGTCAATAAAATTATTTATTTTTAAATTTTATAAACGTTTACTTCTTTCTGAACCGCCCTATACATTATCTTATAATATTGAATTGAAATTAGATTATCGCTAAGATCCGTTATTGATCCGAAGTGTACGGAAGAGATAATATTATGACGGCTAATCAAATTTAAACAGCAGGATCTCACTTGATATATAGTTAGCTATAACTCGATTTTAAAGACGAACAGGGCAAAGTTACGAGTTGAAAATTGTATCGAAATTGAGGATATTAAAACGAAGATTCGATTAAGAACTGAAGAACCTTGCCGTCGCACGTGATTAGCGTTTGCAAACTCGCAATATTTGGGTCAAGTTTAGCACATCATCTGAATACGAATTTGTCGTTTCAACGAGGAATAAAATTGTCCATGTGTTGTTACATTTACGACAACGTTGACATTTTCAGGATTATATGAGCCGGTTTCCTTTTTACAAAAGTGCATTCCTTGCTGTACAAGGATGCTGCGAACGCGCTGACTGAGAGAATTATCTTGCGGATTAACAGGGGCGTTTAACTATCAATATCAATGGTTCTCCATTTACATATAATATCGAGACTGGAATATAACTGGTGTCGAAATGTCTAGTCTTTTCAAATGAAGTATTCTTTAACTATTTATAAACTGTCCTTAAGAAATTTAAAAATACCTAATCTGTGGATCAATCGGAATTATAATTATATATTAATAACTATCCTGATATCCCATACGCTATTAAAATAAATAAGATCCCGGGGTCCAAACAGGATTAATAACCACGGTTTTAAGGTACCAGTTACTGATTTATCGTATTGATAAATATTTTGATACAGATGGATGCTACAGATTTTATTTCAAAATATTAGTCACCGACTTTACCACAAGTAGATCATGATATATAAAATTGACAAGTAGAGAATCATTAATCTCATAATAGAACAACTTGACAAATTATAAATTGAAGCTTATCGATTAATTTATTGTTTATGGTGATGGGTGGCAATTAGTGTGGCAATACTATTTTTTAATACAGAACGAATTTAAATCAATTTAATGAAGTCAATTTTCATTTGAAGAATTATATCACATTTAAACAATCACTAAATTTAATTGATTTATAATTATGCACTTGTCACACCACACATACCGCCAATAGACATTGCCATCATAATCATTAGTAAAAACTAATAAAATAAAAATAAAATCGTTTAATGTATGTATATGTTTTAAAATATAATTTAATTCATATTGATATCAAAACCTAGAATTTCAGGCTTAAATAATATAATATCGCATTAGATTATATACATTTAATATTTAATAACAAATGTTTCACTTTTGATTTCATTAATAATTTATTATATAAATGTATGTACTTTATAAGTTTAATCTTTATGATGTGACTGTAATCGTAATAGAAGCCTTAAAATGAAAACTCGTTCTTTACAACGTTATCACAAAACAGACACTTTCTTTTCGCGACACTTAAGAGAAAGGAAAGTTAACAAATTACTACATGTATTCAAAGTTGATTTGTATGGATTTTTATTGCGAAATAATAAGTTGATATTTTTGTAATATTTATATGGCTTGTATATAAAGGTGAATAAAATGGCATATATATGACACAGAACAGAATTAAAATTTGTCGTCCTTAGTACAGACAGACCAAGAGTGGGCGACGATTGTTCTGAGGTCAATGTAACTTTTGTTTTACTTTCACATTCTTCAAAATAAACGCATGTAATACTATAATATATACTTAATACATTTCGCAAGGATTGAAATTAGATTAAAATTTACATTCATATATTGTGTTTTGAGGCGATATTTTTTCTCTACAAGTGGGTCAAAATTATATTATACTATGTACAACAAAAAATACATAAAATGTATAGGATTACAATAATATTTTTGCAGTGACATCTGTTGGAGAAACATAAAATAATTATTATAAAACAAAGCGTTCTTTGAAAAGTTGGTTCATTGCTAAGTATATTATTACACATAAAGTTTCTCAATTTACAAGTATTAAAATATTTAATTATTTTTTAATTATTTAAATTCATTAAAAAAATATTAAAAATGTATACATGTATTTATGAAAATTTTATTTTAATTTAATATGAAAATTAACAAACATAATATTCAGAATATATGTGTTACCTTATAGAAGAAGCATAGAAATTATATAATATTAAAGTAATTTATTTTTATATGTAATACAAAAAAAATGAATGCAAAATACTAGCGTCAGATATCCTTAGTGTAGAATGTAGATACATATATGTATGTTCAATGCATGGTCATATCAAGTTTTCAATTTGGCTCAGTTAGTGAGATATTTTATAATTAGCGCGTTGAATAAATTCTGTTTTCTAGTAATCACAGGAAAAACAGATAATAAAGAGGGATAACCGAGATAATTTTATTGGAGTAAACTAATGGGAATTTTGGGAAAGGTATTGACAAACACTATTAATATTGTTGTATTTCAATTAATAACCCTTTGCACTCGTATTTTTTTTTTGGTTGGGGTAGCGCCAGCTCGTATTTAATTTCGAGACTTTTTTTATGTTCAATTTTTGGAAGTAAAAATGAAATAAAACATGTTTTGATTAATCTTTTTACAAATTAAAATTAATACAGCGAAAGATTGATAGTTTGTCAGTATTTAAGTAAAAAAAAAATTAATTAAATATTTAAAATATATTATAATTTAAATACTTTAATCGGAAAATAACTTTTTTTATTGTACTTTTTTAAATAATTTGTAAAACGTTAACCATGAAACTTAGAAAAGAATAATTTATTAAAATGTGTTCACGAAGAATTGTACTTACTATTCACAAAAAATAAATGACATAGTATTAGGTATACATAGTATTGGAAGGTAAATGTAATGATGTTTTTAGATGATTTTTCGTCCATCGCATTTAAATGCGCGGTAAAACAAATAAATTAATTATTTAAAAAAACAGCTGAGTGATGTAGCGGCAGGGGTTTATAACCATTAAGAAATTTGTAAATAGCTAGATGTCATATGAATTCTGAATAATTAAAATATTGGACTGTTTGTATTTTTTTTGCACCTATCGTTTATTATCTTGCGCAATGCGCTTATTATCTTGCGCAATGCGCTTATTATCTTGCGCATCGCGCTCGTTCTATAGCGTTTAGCGCTCATAACATCGCTCAACAATTTGCGTTCATACAAAAAAATAATGGTTACAATAAAATTTAATCAAGATTAAAATTACAAAGAGCACAAGTTTTTTACTTGTTGTTTTTTTTTCTTAGTAAAACCTTAGTTTTTAGTTTTTTTAATTGTTGTTTTTTCTTGGTAAATAGTTAATATATTCCCATTAACAAGTTTTAGACTTTTTAGAAAATCAGATTACAATAAACGTATTATAAAAAATAAAAAAATATACTGTTAGTTAAATAAAACATATATCAACATATAATAACGTTTAAAAACACATTTAATACGAAAAATTGTTATGCACCTTACAATAAATAAAACACAAACAATATGCACATCAGCACATATGTTTTAAGCAAAAGGATACATTTTGACGATATAACCAATGATTTTTAAAAGCAAAATTTAACACTTTTGACGCTAAGTTGCCGATAATGAGATTCCAAATAAAGTAAAGCGAAGTTCCATATATAAAGGAGAATCTAGATTAGGAAATATGGTTCTAGGACACTAACCGCCTGGAAATATACCCCTTGGACAATAACCCCCCGTCAAAACCCCCCTGGACATTGACCCCCCGTGCAAATAACCCCCTGACAATTAACCCAGCATGCAAATAATCCCCCTGACAATTAACCCCCGCCACGTATAAAGATAATACAGATATTACTTAACACGTCTCGTGACGCTCTATTATACTTAATAAAACATATACTGACGCCATTACCAAAGTTTAGCTGTATTATACATACATATGTATCTAGCCGAATAATATTTTTTATTTTTTTTAATACTCTTTATAACAATTTTGCTCGCACCGGTCACCGGTACAAAATATACAATACGTATATTTTCTTCGTGAATGTGTTAGTTTTATTGATATTTTAAAAAATCTGTATTTTGCTGAATGAAATAAATTAGTATTGATACTGATTATTCGTATTAAACATTATTTTATTAAAATAATGACCATTTATTATAAATAATAACAACTTATATAAAATACTTATCTCTATACGTGGCGGGGGTTAATCGTCAGGGGGGTTATTTACACGGGGAGTTAATTTTCAGGGGGCTATTTGTCAGGGGGTTATTTGCACAGGGGATTATTTGTACAGGGGGTTAATGTCCAGGGGAGTTTTGATGGGAGATATATCTATCCAGGGGGTATTTGTCCTGCGTTTACATGCACTTAGGATAGGAATATTTAAAATACGAAAAAGAAGGCCCAATTAAATTAGATATTTTTTAATATATTCACTGTCCATGGCAGAGGTCGGAAAATTACGGCCAAATCCAGCCCTCTGCTTATTTTAATCCGGGCTGCAAGTAATTGTTAGATTTGACATATAAAAAAATCAAAGTATGTGCTATAATAGATCGGCCAACCGTCGAGTTAAGGAGCTAGCTAGGTATCACCTTATAAGGTGCTCCTATTGCTTTGTATTTCACCGTGACGTTATGCACTTTAAATTTGACAGCATCTTCAGTGCCCACGTAACGCCTTTTGCAATACATTTGAATATTTGAGAGAAATGATAAAGCTCATTTTAATTTTGCTTCCTGGCCCGCTGAGCTTAAAATATTTACAATCTGGTCCTTCACAAAAAAGGTTTGCCGACCCCTGGTCTATGGTGTTACACGAGCAAAATAACCTTGTCTATATTCTTTAGTCATATGTTTTACAGAGAGACATTCAAAACGCGTCATGGCGATTTTACAACTTTATATTTAGATTGTCTTGTATAACCGGAATGTCGTAGTCCTTAAGGCGTTGAATTGATATCCTAGAGACTATCGGTTCAGGTCCCGCAGCAAACTAAACATTTTAATATTAAGAATGCGCTATTATTAAAATTAAGCCCTAACTGCTAAGCGACATCTATTGATTGTAAGCTGTAATTATAGTTAACAATATATAATAGATATCACTAATTTACAAACTGTGTTTTAAATCTTATCCAATTAAACGTGTAAGTGTTGATTATGTTGTGCATAAACGACTTTTACCAATAGTTTTTCAATGACGCATATTTGAGTCATCCACCTTTAGAGTGTTAAATATGGATAAATTTATATAAGTGTAATACAATCCTAAAACTCACTGAAAAAAATATGTTTTACAAGACTTTTAACCCTTTCACCGCGGATGACTTCTATAGGTGTCATCAAGAAAATCGCCAGTACACATTAGACATTTAAAGGTGCCGTAAGCATTTGAGCCTAATAAAATGGCTTTTTAGTATAATTTAAGGCTGTAAATCAATTATTTGAACCATAATATTTTTAAAAATATGGCATGAATAGGTGCCCCCACATATTAACAAATTTCGAAATGGCGCTCAAAAATATCAGCTGTGGTGATAATATAAATGCAATTGGGGCCAGGCCCCACCCAATTTTTTCGTACATAAAAAAAAATAGGTGGGGCTGGTAAAGTTTTATTATATTTTGTGAAAATGATCAAATTTTATATTTAGACAAATATTATACAAGTTTTTCGTATGTATTTGCCCATTTGAGGCAGAAATGATAAATATTACATTGTTTTTTTGTGGGGATCTGTTTTGGATTGGCAGGCGTTTTTACACCTAGAGCGAACCAGCGTAGTTTGGCCTCGTGGCTTTATTTTTGAATTTTTAAGTTTTGAATTTATTAAAACAGTTCTTAAAAATATAAATAAATTGATCATAAAAAATTATTACATTAAAAGATTATCCTAAAACTTGAAACTTTAAATACTTGTACCAGATTTAAAATTGGTAAAAATAGTCTTAGCATAAACGCATACTATTACTGTCACAGTAATAATATCACGGTTAATATCGAATTCATCGTCACGTCCTTAAAAATTCAATATTATATCGTCATTCGTAATTATATGGATAATTTTTAAAAGAAAATCAATATATGTATTTATAAATAATTAAAACACAGATTACTAATTCTGTTTTACATAATTTAGCTATTTACTAGCTCGAAAATATATTAAATGTGTCGAGACTAATATTATCGTTTGAGTTGAGTACCCAGGTCGATAGTTGTCAATCGCTCATTTTACTAGTGCGAGCGAGTAAGCGAGCTCTGCTAGCATAACGGCATCTCGCTCTTTTTTCCGTCTTAAAAATCTTATTTTTATTTCATAACAGACACACAATATAAAGTAATAATTATGCACAATTAGAGCATATGATCCCGTTTCATCCCATATCATAAAAATATAGATGCCCTTAGAAGGAAAAAATCAGTTTTAAAGCATTAATTGACAACCTAAATCTGTCAAGTCTAGCGCGATGCCGTCCTAACAGCGCGCGCTTTGACCATGTTCCGATGAAAAATTTTACAATAAACTTACACTTGTAAATTTAAGATTATTGAGTTATTTGCATAAGTTAAAAATTCAATATTACTGAAATGTGTTTAACAGAAGTCTTTTTACTATTAATAAATTTAAATTTTCAAAATTTGCTTGAACACAAAGCCAATAAATGCATTCAAAGTTTTGTCGACATATTGTCGACGTTCGAGTACAACGCTTGAAATACGATGTCGACACATAGTCGACTTACGAGCGCAAAGGGTTAATATAGGATATAGTGTATTTTCTGATTCTTTATTTTTATATATAATTTATATAATTTCGAAATGGATTAATTAATCACTATTCTCATCAATTAACTGAGTTAAATATAGGTTTTGAAGAATCAATTGTATGCATTTACTTTGTTTACCAAATAATGCAACTGACTATAATAAATACTATAAATGCAATTTGTATTTAATATGAAAGTTCAAACAAGATTTCTTAGATACACCATGAGGAAAAACAAAAATCATGTATTTTCCTCAATGTATAGGAATCCGCACGTTTGCGTCAACGTGTTTACCGCCTAATTACGATTATAGTTCAAATTGAAATTTGAAAGAACAGAAATCTTAAATAACTGTTAATCGACTGTTTAACAACATTTAGATAACGACTGTTCTCATTAGAGTTTATGGCATGACTCGTCACGGAAATAATTCCAGGGTATTCCCGATTTTCCCGATGTTCAGATACCCGGGAATGTTAATTTCGAGTCCAGTATATTTATTTATTATTATCTTATTTAAATTACTTTGATTTAACCATACAATTTTTTTAAATTTTATTTAATAAATATTTATATATTATAACAGATATTTACAAAATTAATTACAAATAAATGTAAAACATAATATTAATTAATTTCGTTGAAAAATATTTATCTTTTCTCCAATATCCGACCCTTACTATTTTTTCTTTTATAAATAAATTTGACTAATAAAGAAAAAAATCCAGTTTTGTGCTATTGTTATAATTTGCGGCTAAAAATCGGTATTTATCTATCAGATGACTAACCGTACGGTTTAAAGTTATTTGTCGGAATGCTGACCAACACAGGAGATTCCCATATTTATATAATTATGTTAATTAGCAGCTGCAGCATCATGAAAAGGGGTCGTCTTACAGTCTAAATATAACTATGCTGGATCAAAAGTAGTACGAAGGGCGTTGATCTTATAAACAAAGAATATAATATATAACACTATTATAGTCATAACCGAGTTACATCAATTTGGGAAACAGTATGTGTTAATCTAAGTTTGTCTGTCAAGAGCGACACGCCAAAGTTCATGTTGATTTGATTAGCATATGCAAATAAGGGATTCCCAAACGAAACTCCTCATTTGACTTGAAAAAAATCCCTGATGATAAACGCAACATAACATGAGTATGATAAACAATTAATGAACATCATGTGCCTAGAAGGATGTATGTAGATAAACTCGGTTTGCGGTTCGTGTAAAAAAAATAACATCAATGCAAGTTTTTGCGTGTAGTCAATAATATAAAATAAAAATCGTATATAATTAGTGCAACTTCATTTTCTGAAAATTTAGTTCGTGTTGCCAAGTGTATTCTTTAGAAGAATCTTTAATTCCACGTATGTAATATAAAATAAATTCTGCGAAAACACTGGAGATTTTCCTCTCATTAAGAATCGCCAAAATATTATGTTTTTTATTATGAATTTACCTACGAAATATTTGCAGCATAATTATTCACTAACCGCTAAACATTACGCTCTCATAAGTCATAGGAAGTATGGTTGGTTTATTTCAATTTAAAGGATATCCATTATGGTTTTTACATCCTTTTGCTCGGAAATCCTCGTTCTAGGATATTTGTTTATTAACAAATCGATATTTGTATATCAACAAATTATATTCATAACCACACATATAAATAAATAAGTTTGTTATTATCAGCAATCTTAAGTAATTAACTTGTCATATTTGATTTTTAATAAATTCGTTATAATATATTTCTTATATCTTTTCATTTCAATTATCATTTTTTACATTAAAAATACATTTTAGAAAAGTCAATTTCAATTAAAATATTGCCATTGTTTATATTTTTATGATTTTTTATTATTGAAAGTAGTATAAGTCCATTTGTAGCTAAAAAATCATTTAATTTCTTTAACATTTTGATTAAATATTACAGCATAAAAAACTTAACAAGATTATAGTTTTAATACCATTACGAGAATTGATAAACGTTTGCCAATATTTTTAGGTTGATTCTAACGCAAACCTTTTAATATCTCAATGTTTGAATAAATGGACTTATACCAAATTCAAAAACAACGACTCATTTGTTTGCATAATATAAAAACATTTACTTTAATGCATCTTTCGACCATCATGGTCTTAATTTAATCGAAAAAATAAAAAATAAAAAAATAAAATATGTTCGTTATTTTTTCTTTCTTTCATCCTAAAATTATGTTTGCAAAGTATAGAATTTTAATCATACAAATATGCCAAAGTATTTTAACAATTCTAAGGTAATTCCCCAATGGACAGACATGGTACATATACGATTCGCCCAGTGATTCATTATAACATGCTAAATAGCAGGGCTGTCACAATATTTATTTTTCGAATTACAATAATAATTTGTCATTTATAAGTTAAATTTTGAGTAAAACGCAGATAATCAGATTACAATACACTATTTTAAATACCGCCGTACATACATATGCATGTGTAGATACTAGAGTTATACATACATGGTTCGGTGATCATTACTCCCATGGTAACTGGTCACACAATCATTAAACAACAACAAATTTGAACAAAAAAATATTTCGAGTGCTCGACGTCGATACCTACCGTCAAATAAGAAATTTAGCAGCCTATTGTATGGTGAGTTTATTAATAAATTAGAAATTATTCATATTTATATATCCTTATTATTTACAAAATTGCTACCGATTTTTTTAAATCAAACGTCGATGATTTTATATCCATCAAGAGTAAGAATTTATTTTCTCTTCTCAAACTTAATGATGGTTTTCTCCACGAGTGTCCATCTTCATGGGACACCAATCAACGATATTAATTAAAGCAGTGAACAGTAGGAGAGGAGCAAAAACAATTTGGCATATTTTAAGGCGAGGTGTATTTATTCCCAAAACACTGTTGATTCGTAGTAATTTTCAATGCATTAATTGGAATTTTGATTTCAACATGACAGTAAATAAGTTGCAATGACATAGTACAATATTGAACTTGAGAGATGAAAAAAAAAAATTTTTGTGACGCAATGTCATAAACAGAACATAAATAAAATACGATATAAATGAAAACATAAATAAAAAATGCGTATATAAAAAAATCAAGGAAAAATATGGCGCCGTTGTTAAGAAAAGCTCTTTTAAATAGACAATCGTCATTGAAAAAAGTACTAAATTACTCGTTGCGCGGTTTATAACATACTGTGATAATTTCATGTGATAAAAATATTGTGACTTTTCAACTAGTTAGACACCGGAATAACTGTTTAATAATAGTTTATTGCACAAAATATATATCAATAATAAAAGGCGACGGTGTTGAATGAGGTCGAGTCACTGAGCTTTGTGAAAATCGAATTGCTCGTCTGTTGAATTGTCGAGTTTGTCTGAGAATCTCGACGTACGAGTGGTGATCAATTGGCGAGCGAGTTCGGTGACCAAGCCTTGAACAGATCTTGGAGAAAATACAAATTAGGACCAATCGCGTTAGTATTAAGCTCTAGCTTCGTAAAATATTATATTTAAGGTGGTCGTTTGATAAATACTTTTTTTATAAGCGTCTCAAAGCTTATGAAAAATTTTTATTTGTTAATTGGACAATTGATGGCTTTCTAAAATCTGCGTAGTTTTTATGCAATTCGTAGGTGATCTAAAATGTCAATTTCTAATGTTTTATTTAACCAAACCCTTATTATTATGTACATTTCTAGTGGTTATGACTGAAACCCCCACAATTGCATCACTGCATTTGTTTTTATGCTAACTTATATTCATATTTTTTCGAAACTTATTATATTTTGCTTCCAAACGTTAATAATAATAACTCATTGTGGTAGCAAATTATTGAACACCCATTTTGTCATATACAATATACATATTTGTATATTTTGATAAATATTAAATTATGCTTGTACTTTGGCGAATATTCAATGATACATTTAAATAACGCATCATCGCGTCGGTAGCCCTGAACTTGTTCAGTGTCAGTGGTTAAGCAAGTTTCTTTATATAGACAGCACGATTTGAGGCAACGCTCAGTCTCGTGCAAACCGTTATAAGGCGATATTCGCTTCGGTTAAATTTTTTTCTGCAAAAAAAGAAGCTTGGAAACAAAATTTTAAGAATTCATCAATCAGCTAGTGTTTGTTCCATGGTCTTGAATAATAAAATTGTGTAGTTTTGACGAATAATATAGTTAATTCAAAGGTAAATATACTATTTTATTATTATAGTGACATGAAAGAACTATTTTGATAATAGTTAAAACCTGTTCATATAAAATAATTTATATATTTAAATATATACCACTTTAATATTCGTCATGAATATGCTTTTGGTTACGCCTGTATATGATCCTAAAAAAAACAATTGTATTCTTTCACAAGGTCAAAGAAGATACTTAAAATAAATATATAAGTATAATACTCTCTTCTCTCTGTTTACGTTTCTTTTTTTTAACTTTCTTGATGATTGTTACAAGTAATCTCAAATTATACAATACTAACGACTGCATATTATAGTTTCTATCTGAATCAAATAACTTGATAAAATTTGTGTTTAATTTTAATTCAATGTTATTTTTAAAAAAAAATCAACCCACTGTAAATTTTATTTGACTTCATCTTATAACTCATCATAACTAACTGTATTTTCGTCGCCGAAACCACGAAGACCTTGACTTTTGATGTAAAAAATGCAAATATTCAGACCTGCTAAAAACCGGATTTAACCATGACCAAACATTGATTGTTTCTCAAACTTAAAACGCGATATTCACTTCTAAGTAAATGCTAATATTTTCTAAGATAATATTATACTACTCCTTGTCTACCAAGGCAATCCACTGACTGACAACATGTAAGTCCCTTGTTCGTTTAAATTAATTGATTGAGCTCATCAAGAAGCACGCCAATGAAAAACTTTTTGAATACTTATTAGTCGTACTATGTGAAATGAACATCAGTGCCTGTACAAAAACAGACCTAAAAATCATACAAAAACACAATAAGCAATGCTACTCACTAGGTTCGCATGAATACCAGCAGTACAATTTACATTTTAAATTAGCGTGTATCATGTGTAATTTTATATTGATGCTTTGTCATATAAGTATGTACGTATGCGTGCGGCATTTGTAAGTATGTAGGATGTTCTTTGCATTAAAAAAAGAGCTTAGTAATTATAGTGCACACTGTACGTATTATACATCAATTTATTTTTAAGAAAAAATATATCTGAAACTCGTTGATCAAGTGTAATAAACCACTATCACTAATTAGCTCCCGATTGTTTGATCTATTCCTAGATATGTTACGCTACAAAATCCATTGAGATTTTTATTCATTTTTTTAGTATACAAGGGGAATTCAGAATGAAAGTTACTTGTAGCTTAAAAGCAAATTACTATAAATTAAATGAGATTCTTGAATTATACGATTAGCGCATTTAAATGTATCAGTCAGGATCGCCATTCACATTTATATCATAAAAGGAATTTAAATCTTGATTGTTAATTTGAGTTGTCATATTATTTTGTTATAGTTTTTTGTTCGTTTTTGTAGCGATATGATTTAGATTTAGATGAACAAAAAGTTTTGTTCATCTAAATCTAAATCATATCGCTACAATTAATGAATACTCTATAATTTTTTTTTAAATTAAAAAAAAATATACTTTATTATTTATATGGATTATATCGGTTTTTAAGGACACGATAACAGTCATAGTTTTATTCAGGTCATCATTAACATTTTCATAAAAATAGACCTTATATAGTATATATTTCGGCTAAGTTTGTAACCGGTTTGATCAGCCATCTTGTTTCAAAATGGTTGCTATTCAAAAACTCAAAAATCCTGGTCTAATCCTAAAAATGAAAGAGGTTAAACGTGTGTAACATGTTTATTAACTATAAAAAAATATTTATATATTATATATTACAGTTGAAGTGTTATATTTCGATAAAGTATACAATGACTAGATAAAGTATGCACTAACTATGAGTTTTAATTGAAGCTTATAATGCTACATTTTGTGTATACTTGCTTTAGATAATGTATGCTTTAACTAGCAAGCGTATGAACTCTGACGTGAGCTAATCGCGAGCGACTAATCATACAGCCAATATAAAAAATAGCGTTGGACTGAGGACTATGTAAATTGACAACAAGATTTATCTTACATAAATGGTTTAAAATACTTATTAAATATAAAAATTATTTAATTTTGAATACTATGACAAACACCGAACAGTGAGAGCATACAATAACTAGTTACATTGTTCATAAATTATTTTGTGTGTACTGTGATTGAAGAGATTTTACAGTGCATACATTGCCTAGTTATTGTATGCATTTTTGAAAATAATTTTTTAGCTATAAGATCATTTTGAGTGGACGTAATAATTACAATAATTCCTCTTTTTTACTATCGAATACATCATACATATCTTTAGTAAAGATTCCCATATTTATCATCACTATTATCTCCGGATTTTAATATAAGTCAATTTATTTGATCTACAAATGCAAATATCCTTTTATAAATAAATATTTGGCTGCATCCAAATAGATCAACACTTCTTTTGCTATATTGTGTATTTATTTTTTGCAATCAGCTTTAAAAAATACAAATCTTGTTTAAACAATTTCATTGATATTATTTATGTACTTGGAAGAAGTATAGTTCGACACACACAATTCCAAAAGTTATGGAATGATTTTTTTCGAGATTCTGTCGAGAAGAAAGGCTAGGACAGGATCAATCGCGCGGTTTCAAATATATACAGTGAAATAAAAAGGCAAACTTATAGTATAGATGAGAAAATCTAACTAATAAAACATTTTTCAACGCCTTGTTACGTATCACTTATTGTCGTTCAATTATATAGTTGTTACTTCAATTAATGAAATAACATACTCATGGATACACATTTAGCTAGAGCGATCCAACTCTTAAGCGAAATGTCTGTTAAATGCCGATATAGTTTTCTAAAACGGCAACTTTGCTCGACTCGAGTGTTCCAAACTAATAGCACACACGCTACATCATTGGAATGAGCTTAAAATGAGTCATAATTATTTTTTTCACTAATAACATTAACGGTTCAATATATATATTTAAATTAAAATATCTATTTTTGAGCCACTCTATATTACAACATGCGAAACAGCTTTAGACGTTGTAATAACAAGAACTGCGAAAGCATGTGGAATGCGTGGGATATCCCCATTGGCTCATGACCGCATATGAAGGTTATTGAGAGTCGGGGAATACCTCCAAACTAGAGACCATTTTCGAATTAACACAAAAATGTAACAATCTTCAAATAAACAAAATATATGCATATAACATAAAAATGGAATAGATGTAGCAAATAAATATTTTTTGTAATAGTTTACCAATAACATCGGTAATAATCGCTCAAACCGCTATCGAAAGTATTAATTGAGGTTTCCTGTATTCAGTAAATAAGTCAAATAACATCTATTGAATTGCAAATATTTATATTAGTATAATTAATAATAATACAAATTTCCATTGCTTTATTAATTTATATATTAAAATAAGTAAATCATCGCTGAACGACTTCTTATCTTATTTAACTCTGGTTTTCATTTTTTATCATGCTATAAATATATTTTTAGCAAGTGTATATGGAGAATCTTTTTATACACATACATATATACAATAATATACATGCATAGTGTACATATTATATAGATATATAGATGTATATACAACTGAATCATGATGTGATAAAAATTTGGATGTTTCTTTTATACACGATACTGAATTTCCGGTAAATTTTCCCCACGCAAAACAGCTCATCAACAAAACCGGAAAATGGTAGTAGATTATCGTTATTCCGAGTTGCGTGTATGCGGAAATTCTGAGAAATTTGCTACCACTTTTAATTAGGAAAATCCTAGTTACCACCACATGAATGATTTTTAACATGATAACTTTCAAGTAAAACTATTCTTGTCTGATCTCTCCTTTGAAACGTTTGGGTTTAGGTTATGACGTCGACTGGCCGTCTGGGTTTAAACCTAGTTTCATAGCAAACGATACAGTTATACAATAAATTATCAATATCAACCTATATTATTTCCTTATTCAGATATAATATATCATGTCTATCCGTTCTCCACATAAAAACAAATAATTTCCGCGTAGGTCCGCCTATGGTTCGCGTTTGTAATTATGTATTAAAATAAAATACGGAAAATTATCAAGCTTGCTGTTAATTTATTACAAGTACTCTCCATTGATCAGTGACTGCTCGATCACGGAATTGCGAAATTATTACCACATAAAATTATAAACAATATTAAATTAATAAATTTGTACGATATGTTGAATACATTTAAAAAAATATATTGTTTATAAAAAATAATACTGCAATTTATCGCCAATTTAAAAAATATATTTTTTAATTCCTATCTAATAAGTATACTCCACGTCGAACGACGGCGATAGGCAGTACACACGGGCGATTATTATTCCGCTAAAATCGCATAGACAATAAAATTCCAGCTCGTTTATTGACGTTTTATGACGTGTTGTATATAAAAATAATGAACCAATCTGGATGGATCCGCCGCGAGCCACATGTTCCGTTCGCATATGCGTTGGCAGCGACTATAGTAGTATTTACTAACTCTAAACTTCCAATGCGATCCTCGAGTTCTACTGAAAATCATAACAAAAAACTTTGTCACAAAAACTAATTTTCATCTTTGATTACAAGGAAATACTTTATATAATACCTTTTGAATGTAAACATTGAATATTAAACAATAATAAATTTATATTAGAAAGAAAATAATATACACAAAATAAAGATAAAATATAAAAATTAACTTGGACATTGACTATTAAATGATCATAATATGCACGCACAGACTAGAGAATATCTGTTCTGTGTATGCACGTGATGCGTTTGCTCTTGTGTTTTTGCGGCGCTTTTGTAATATATTTTTTCGTTTTACAAAACATTCGTAAAATAAAAAATATTCAACAGCATATGCCTACCAACCTTGAGGGTTAGTTTATACTGTGATAATATGATTATTTGGATCCAATTTTAAACTAATTTAGATAACTGGTAGCGTATTCATTCGTTTGTTATATTGTCAATTTAATCAAATGAACGTGCTGCAAACTGATATTATATCTTGAATCGAAGAATTTATTTATTTATTAAATTTCAACGTTGCTAGGCGCAAGCATTGCTCGTTTTTAAAGCCATTCGTAGCCAAGATTATACATAATTTGTCAAAAAAAGAAAGTCCATTCCTGAATCTATCATACAGTTTTGCAATTTGAATAATTCAAGTATTCACTTATAATATTATTTACAAAAAGTGACATTGCCTTACATTATGTACAAAATATAACATATCTAGTGTTCCATTTGTTAGTTTTTAGTGCAAGGCAAACTAAGCATTATAACATAAATTATCTTACTAACAATTTGTTTATTTTTAATTTCAGTTTGCATATTTGAGTTTATTTATATATGATTCATACAAATCATAAGAAAGATGCCTGGCAATAACACAAATCATACTGTAATTGAGATGTCAGCAAGAAACAATCCATCGCCAGCTAACGTTTTTCGACCAATTCCAAACAGTAACATGAACGGAGATCCTCATATGGTAAATAAATTTAATGTTAAATTAGTCGGTAAATTCGTTTCATAATTATATTTTTATCGGTATAATAATAATATTTATCACACGTCATATGTAGGTTGTGGTTGTGATAGATATTTGTATATACGTGCGCTGTGGTTGAGTTATTTTTAACCATTGATTTGATTATGGATTTCGGCATTTACAGACACATAACGATAACGTTACGCCACCAAGTAACATGAGGAACAGACGTGACGCTACAAACAATCCTTCTGAAATGAGCCCATTGTTGGAAGTTACCACAAAACCGACACCACCACTTGCCGGTTAGTTATCTACTATATAATGCTATATATTATATACATTTTTATTGTTAAATTAGATTTTTAAATACCCTTAGGACCTGAAATAGACGATTTGGAAGGAGATAATGGTGTTCCAGCAACGGCAGACAATCATCCTGGCATTGACGATGGATTTTTTCCTGATAAATTGAATGGCAATGATATTACTATTGACGGAAGATTTGGAGGCGAAGATGGTGATTATTAAATTTAGTTTACTAGTTTTAAGATGTACGAGGGTAAATACAAATGTAATTATTGTGTAAAATTCAAATCTATACCAAGGCATAATTTTTTTAACTATTGCATATACTTCTTATTTTATTCAAACCATTTCTTTTTTATTTATCCTTATATTATGTCACGTTAAAATAGTCCCATCAAAATCATTTTAATAATAATATTAATTTTTAATAATAATATTGTGCATTGTCTGATCTGAACCACTTTCCTCTCGTCGTCACTTTGAGCGAATCAAAGATGTGAAACTCACAAGTGGCGAGATCTGGCGATTACAGTGGATGCTCAAAATACTGACAGATCTAGCATTTTAGTTACACCTGTACTGAAAAGTTGTCATTTTGCTTCCTTCAACTGCTCGACATGAACTCACACTGTTCTGGGATGTTCTAATACATTCATACACTCGCTGGATTGACAGACATGCTTCACCAAATTGAAGCTCTATTTATCATAAAATGATATAGCACTGCTCCACCTTAAAGCATGTTGCAAAAGCGACGGCATTTTAAGCCACTACTGTTTCTTAGTGTTGTTTGCCTAGTTCATACTGTTATTTGTCACATGATTTTAAAATCATCTACAACATTAATAGAGATTACTTTTTTAAGTGGAAATATACTTTTATAATAACTAGTGGCAATCTATATGCCCTTGTTCCGTTTTTAATACCAATACACCACAATACAATATCATAAATGAGAACAATTTAAATGAGCAATATATAAAATAATTGTTCCATAAAACGAATTGTTGGTGCATCATCGTTGGACAGATTAGGTGCGAGCGAGCGGTAGCAAACAACCATTGGTCCGAATAGTGAGCACCTTATGAATAACTCTACAACGATTCCTTTCTCTAAGAAAAAATCCGAAAATTTACGTTACATAAATGCACAAACAATTCGTTTTATGGAGCAAACTATTCATTTAAATGCACATTGCTCTTAAAATAATTTCCTAGTAAATCGCACCCATTATAAATGAGTCTTGGCCAAATGTATTGAAAATTAGAAATGTATCTAAATAGAAACATTTAAATGTGAAATGCCTATAAGTCGATGAACGTTAATATTTTGTAAACAATATGTACAGGTTTTAAAATTATATAATTCATATTAAAAACTTGTGACTAACATCTAAATATTACCTGAACATATACATTCATTAACTAAACAAATTTTTTGTCATTGTTAAATAATTCCCAATTTCCTATCTTACATGATAGATAATCATACACCCGGTACAGAAATTAAACCGAAAACAAATGAAAATCCTGAACATGATGAGCATGATGAAGGCGATGGTGCATATGGACATGGCGGTAATTATTTAGATGTACCACACCCACGATCAATGTATGGTTCACATACTTCTATTGGTGGTGGGTTTATATTTTTTAAACTAATTCATATTTAAGCTTTTGTTGTTGTCATGTGTTTTGTTATTAACTACACTAAATAATTTCATAAATGTAGATTTTCACTGAACATGATTTAAGATAATGAAATATAATTTTGTAATTTAGTTAAATCTTATCATGAATTTAGTAATTGCTATAATTGCACCTTCATAGTAACACAACAATAAGCATTAAATTTAAGTGTCATAATTGAATTGGATTTTTATTTTTTAGGTAATAATGGACATCCGAGGTTTAGACCTGAATCTCCCTTTCCAATTTCACCTGAATTTTCAGCTGGATTTGTCAGTATATAAAACATACATTTTAAATAGAATTTATATATCATTTTTTACATTTTTATTTAATATTCCAGGAGCCTCGTATCACACCAGATGTTAACGTTTATCAACAAAAGAAAAATTTGGCTCAGGGCATGATGGACCTTGCATTACTTTCAGCAAATGCTAATCAATTACGATATGTCTTGGAAGCCGGAGATTTACATCCATATTTTTATCCTAGTTTAATCTTTATTTCTGCCAGTCTAATATTACAAGTAATATTTTTTTATAGGAACTTTTATATATGCTTATGTAACTACATAAATATATATATACATACTAATGTTTATAATTTTTTTTAGATTTTAGTCGGCGTCGGACTGATTCTTAACAGTACATATAATGTTAAAGAACACGACGATATATGCAAAGCTGATAGAATAAACGATATGACTGTCGTTGGAATATTTCTCATAACAATTGTAAATGTGTTCATTGCTTCTTTCGGTGTTGCGACATCACCGAATATGTCTTTGCCGCCTATAAAAACTTAATTTAATATTTATTTGTTATTATTATATTATTGATTTTATAACTTTTGTATCTAAAATTGTAATTATTTTTAGTTTTATAAGAATAAAATGCATTTTTTAATTTATAATATTTTTATATTAACTTACAATTAATATATAAAAATGTATATAATAATTAAGATATTAATAATTTGCCATTAACTTATATTGAAGTAAGACTTTATGAAAGAAAGCTATAAATTATTTTCAATTATTTTAGCATGTCATATTGAATATTGCTTATGGATTGTAAAGTACTATATAATAATAAAAAAATATGTAGAGATGATTTTTTTCTTATGTTATCATATAAATTTAAAAAAACTAAACATGAAAGTTTATAGATATATTATATTAATTACTTGCAGAACCAAATCTGAGCCTTTAGGTAAAAAAATTACATATCCCAGTAGATTTCAAAAAGCCATGTCAAATTTACACTAAAACAGACAAGGGGCTACTGTTTCCCATCCCTCTTTATTCCTTCCTTTAATCCTTACCATAGTTGCAAACATGTAATATACAATCAATAACTATACCGTTTAAACATCATTACATTCAGGAGCCACAGGGGCCAGGCCGCACCAGTAATTGAAATGAATTATTTGAAATAATTTAGATTAAAAAACTTTAAATATACAATTTTTAAATGGGCAGTTCTAACCAGTTAGTATTTACGTAAACGCAATAATTTAATGTGAGAATATCGGTGCGCTAGTGCGGTGCGAATAGGTATAATGTATACTGCTGCTAGGGCCAGTAATCTCTGGGACCCAGATTCAGTACATTTCCTTCACCCATGTGTGTAATTTTTAGCACGTTTTATAGTTTAATAAAAAAAATACTGCCGTTGAGAGAACATGATGAAAACATTGATTCAAACAATCGAGGAGTGTTTTAAACTATAGTTTTATATATAGCTACATGAGATAGTATTTTATACGATAAAGCATAAAATTTGTCAAAACCAACAAAAATGTAATTTTAGACAGCATATATAAAGTGTATTTATAAGAAATTAAAAGTGAAGTGGATAAGGCGACGTTTGTTTCTTTGCAAGCAGACGAAACAACATATGTATGATATTTTGTCGCTCGCAGTTCGCAATTTTTTTGCGCTACTTACAATTCTCAACCCGTTGAATGGTTTTTGCCTTTTATAGATGTTAATAATAGGACTTCTGTGTAACTTATAAATGTGTTAAAAGAAGAACTAAAAAAATTTAACGTCAACGAAAAATTGCTTGCAGAGGGCTATGATAGTGCAGCAGTAATTAGCGAATTACGAAAGAGGACAATTTATATTTTTAACTTTTAAGTTGAAAGTTAAGCTAAACAGCGACGTACTGACGTGCAAATGCAATTGGTGAAGACAAGAGACTAGAAATATTGTTTATAGGCAAGTACATAATGAAGTAAATTTGTAAAAACAAGATAAATAAAATCGATTACAATGAATGACTAATGAGTTTGAATCTATCCCAGGGAGTGCTTCAGTGGTCTAAAACATTTTTTATATATATAATAATATATATGTATTATATTAAATTTCTATTATTGTATAAAAATGTCTTCAATTAAATTATTAATGGTAGTATTTCCCAGAAAAATCTCATAGCGACTAGAGTTTAAGAATTTATTTATTATTATTATTTTTGTCTTCAACTGTATTTAATACATTTTTTCTAGATTTATACTTTGGCGACGGGATAGTGATGAGTGGCAATTAGACACAAATTGAACCGCTGCAGTAGTGTTTATTGACAATTAAAGTTGTTCTTTACATGTTTATATAGACGATGTGCGGATCAGCAGGCCGGACTCGCAACCGGCCTTTGCGAGTCCCACCAGGGTTACCACTCGAGAGAAAAACCGTCACGCCCGTGTTACTAGAGTGCCGCCAAGTTTTGGTCATAATAAAAAATCTATATATAAATAGGACCACATAATACGTTATTTATTCTCTTAGTCTTGTCAGTATAAAGATACTGACAAGACTAAGAGAATAAATAACGTATTATGTGGTCCTATTTATATATAGATTTTTATTATGACCAAAACTTGGCGTTTTTAAAAAACAAAGGTTTTTTTCAGTAACTGTCTTTATTAAAAACATATTATTATTTGTCACTATATGTTTAATATATATTATGTTTAGTTCGATAAAAATTAAAAATATTTTTTTGCCTCCTGGCCCCACTTGTTTCAATTATTACCAGCCACCAATGATTATCACTATATAAGTATATGGCACAATAAACGTAAAAATAAAGAAGTCAAGTGCCCACGACTGACATTTTAGGATATTTATAAAATTAATCTAAATATTATTCATATTAGATTCTAATTATTGTACATAGTTTTTATTATTCATAATTATTTTTTAGAAGCCATGAGCGATCAATAAGATGACTTAACACCGAAATGGAACCAAACTTATTCAGCTAAATAACCACCATCAAAAGACAAAAAAATGCGTTTTATTAGCGTTTATGTGGTTTGATCGACGTTCATTTCCAATCCTCGTAGTACTAAATGTGTGCAATATGTTCACAGTTAACACGTACCTAGTTTATTTGCAATTCTAATAATTATAATAAGTCGTTAAATCAATTGAAAATACTTCATTAAATCAACAGATGTCATTGTGCCGAAAATGTATCTGCATTTTTAGAATAAAAATATTTTTCAGTGACATAATAACTGACTTATTTGTGCAATTTATTATGCTACTTGGCTTTTTCAGTTGAATTTAACTTATGTTTTTTGATGAAAATTTGGACGGTCGCGTGGCTGAAAAAATCGATAAAACGTGTTCGAATGGGCGGCGGCGCTCGCGTTTCGGCCAAACGTTTTTTATTGTCAAAACAGTTGACACTGGCCGCGTCGATTGCGCGTCGACAGCCGACGGGGCATCGCCGCCGACGTCAAATGCGTCCCGTCAACCCCGACCGAACCATGGCGCAGTCTTCCGTTTGCAAGGTGACTCATTCTTTTTCCCCACGATTGCCCTGTCGTTCGCATCGATTGCCATCTGACGTTGCCACTCTTGTCAGTTATCTTTATATAGAAACGACAATAGTGATTCGTTCGACCGTGGTTTAAGGTTATTATAGTATAGAATTTAACCAGTGGACTAAGAAAGGTTACCACCCTCAACTTTTTAACTTTAATACGAATAATGAAGTAGAACTAAAAATTGATTAAACCATGGCATGTTTCATGTATACGCGCAATTGCACTTTTATCGAGTGTTCCTTTGGAACCAATCTGTTTTGACACACCGTTGACCTCAAATAGTTCTTGATCAATTTTAGCTTCGAGAAACTTCTTTCGCGATCCACAACTTGCACAGAAATAGTAAAAAATATTGTATTTATAGAGAGAGGTTTGACAGTGACTTATAAAAATTACAAAATTTCCAAAGTCGTCCATTTTTCTGCCTCTACTGAGGTCAATGCTTATCAGAGTTTCTCGTGTGTTGGACCAGTATTGTTTTTCAGTCTCGTCCAGAGACCGGCGTCATATTTCCATCATTTTTTTAAGTTGCTACACTCTGACATCAAAATATTGGCTCCGTGTTCTGATGAAGTTTTAATAGGAATTACATTATTATTAAATTAATTTGTAAATATATATATTTAATTTATTTACTATTTTATATACATAAATAGGTACATATCAAAAAACACGTAAAATATTTAATATACAATATAAAAATACATATTAAATACAAATAATATAATTATACCACCATAGAGTGCACCAGGTTGCCTTAATAAATAAAAAAATCAAAAATACGATCTAATTATATTCAAGAATTTTAAAAAAAATATGGTAAATGCATAAATTTATATAAAACATCAATAATAATAAAACAGTTTATAAAATTATGAACTAACAAACTGATACATTTATAATAATACAAAACGTCATTGATTTTCTTGAATAAAATGGCAGAAAACAAATCATATTTTATCGCCTGCCTTTTTTTGCTTCATACTAATTTTAATGCAGAAAAAAGTCACTCGACACTTATTTGAGTAGTGGGCATGCTTGCTTCTACATGCTGTTTGAATTCATTTAGAGAATCTTTTGATAAATTATTTATCAAAAATAATGGTAAATTTCTTAAAATTATCAAGCTGTTTTCAAAATATGAACCGGTGCTAAAGAAACACGTTAAACAGGCAATAAAAAATGCATTACTTGGGAAAAAATATCCAGTAAGAAATCATCTCATTGATTGCCAAAGCTACCAAAGACAAAAAATGAATCCGGAGTATGCAGCTCAAAAGTGGAAATTAATGAAAGTTTCATAAAATTCATAAAAATTGACAGCACAACTTGGACGAAAATGACTGAAGTAATTTTGAATTCTTTGAGCCAATGTAGCTCATCCATCGAAAATCTTTATGGTCAAGGCTACGACAATGGAGCCAATGTGTGAGGTATAAAAAATGGTGTACAATCTCGTATTACAAACATCAATTCAAGAACGTTTTTCATTTCACGTGTCTGTCATTCTTTAAATCTAGTCACTTGATGCTGTAAATGGAGCAATTTAAATTGTACAAAAATTTTCAATCGTATTCATTTTCATATTAAAATTAGCACATATTATATATGTTCATTATATCAACCATTAAGTTGACGTATTGTTTGCTAATAATTTTAATTTCAGATTATTTAAAAAAAATATTTACTAACCCAAATAAAGATGTGATCTAGGAAGACAAAGAAAGGGAATGAGAAAGTCAATTCATTAAAACATGTACTTTTGGGTCTCATACTATTGACTAATTCAATCCCTTATGGTATTCTACAATATAAGAAGTAAATTAATATGTAATTGAGCTTAAAAAAAAAATGAAAACATTTACACACACACTATTTATCATTGTTTAACCGAGATGAGCTTAGTCAAAAGCTTAGCCCTGAAGTTTTTTCCTTCAAGTTTTCTAGTCAGTGATCGTTTTTTTTACATTTAGATTTCATTTAGTTTCATAGTATTTTTCATTAAATGACATGTATTTCTCTGGTCAAATTCAAGGTAATGTTCACGTTAGGTAAATCCATGTCAGAGGCAATAAAATCGTGCCCTCACAATGGAAACGCTTGGTTATCTAGCATTCATATTAAAAATTTTATAACAATACAACGATTTAAATACGTGGTAATCGGATGAAGCATATCTAAACGGAATTTTGCCCAATAGGAGGGTGCAAAAAACAATTATCCCTTCTCAGAAGTCAAAAATCTAAGTCAAATGCAGTAAAAAGTGCCGTAAATTTCCGACTTCTGCAAAGTGATTATTGCTTTTGCATCCTCCTATTAACCAAAATTCGATTTGAATACATTTTGACCAAAACTCTCGTATCCGAATTCCGTAGTAATATCGGTAAGGATAGCTATCATGTTTTAAAAAAATAATAACAAAGTGCAGACAAACTATGGAGCAATATGCGAGATGCCATGTCTGTCTATATTTCTTCTTTTGCTTATTTTCCCCTGAGAGTTGAGTTGATTTAGTTTGTATTTTGGACTTGACCTAATTAAAGTTCTAATACTATAATTAGTTTTAGAAGTTTCATTAGGTTATGTTTGTGTAGAAATTTTAGAGCGGCATATAATTTCACTAGATTATATTTTCGCTATTAGAAATATATATCTACTTGTGAAAATGTATTTGGATTTCACTAGTGAAAATATAACTTCACTGAAAAATCCATATTCACTGTAACATTTATACATTGGGTGTAAATAAATAATGATAAGTATGTACTAAAAAATTGAAATCATATAAATTGACTAACACATACCGGATAAATTATATTTTCACTGATAAAAATATATATCTACCGGTGAAAATGTATTCCGATATGATTTCATAGAAACGACATATTTTTGGGGTAGATTCAAGACTGTTTTTTTTTATTTTCATTGAGGGATAATCCGAGAATTTCTGGTTTAGAATCAGGGACGTCATTTCATCTTTTTCAATAGGGGGGGGGGGGGCAAAAGTTGGGCAGTCAGTGGTCGTTTTTTATTAATATTTTGCTTTCATTAAGATTCATAGTATTTCATTAAATAACATGCGTTTTTCTGGCCAAATCAGTATATATATATACAACTCCTTTGCTGTTAATATCTGGATCCATAGTCGCAGCGAATTCTCCATTACTTCAATAATGGAGTTCAATGACTAATTCTTAGGGTACTTAATCTAGTCACTCCCTTTGCAACTTCAGCATTCTAGACACATCCTTGTTTTTTAAGATAGTTCCAATTTACAGATCAACCAAAATTATTCTTTTTGATGCTTTTTAATGGTGTTTTTTACTGAATTCCATCATTTGTTACTTGTCTCCAATTTTTTGCTTTTTGTTAATATTCTAACCTTTAACCTCTAATATTTAACATTTAAAAGAGGATATTTTAGACTAAATGTCATGAAATTTTAATAAAATTAACATGCAGCAACTGGCCTCATGACTTTTGCGCTGAATAGTGCTATAATATCTAAACATGTTATCTTATGTGCTATTAAATTCGCAAGAGAGTATTCCGTAAAAGTTCATATTTTGTTCCATTCGTTTTTAGTCAGACAGACAAATACCATGATTCACTTTTAGGATCAATATATAGAAGATATGTTTAGATAAATAAATAATAATTATAACCTTTGAATTGTTTATATTTGTCAACTTTTATTGACCAAGAATTTATATTCAAATTATATTAATTATTTAAGGAGTGTACAACAGACATATCAGAGATGGAACTTCACGCAGAAATAGATCATTTGAAACGGCATCTCGCCGAGAGAGATGCCCATATTGAAGCGATGGAGGGCGAGTTTCTAAAGGGTAATACAAGAATTACCGAACTCGAAGAACAAGTTGTCTCATGGAGGGAGAAATATGATAGGCAAGTATTATCACTGTTTATAAATCAAATTGAATCGTGACATTATTTTTAAAACTGTGTGTCGGTTCAGGTTATACGATTCCCATAGGCGAGTTCAGAGGTTGAACCAAAACTTGGAAGAGAAGCTTCTTCAAATGGTCGACAAGTGCACTGACGATAAATCACAGCTGACAAACGATGTGGAGACTTTATCGGTGCGACTCGCCGAGTTGAACCTCACAATTGGACACTTGCATAAAGAAAATGTAAGTTTCGTTCAAGTTTTTTATCTGTGTTAATGTTTATTTTTATCGTTGAGTATATGGCGTGTTTTGCTTTGTGTCGTCAATGTAACCGGTTGAGTCGTAAGCACCGTATTGAACTGATAACTGCTCAAGTAATTATAATTTAAGTTGTGATAATGAACTATATATATACTATGTATATATAAATTCAATGTTTTTTTTAGCTTATCTCGAATATATAATAAAAATGAATAATGTAAAACAAAATTAATTTTAATAGACGCACATTGAAATAAAGTAATTTGTAGATATCCTATACTAAAAATAAAGAACATGATACAATAAATATATTAATATTAAATAATCTGATAAGCTCTTTGAATTTTTTTAATTCAACATTGTAATCGTTATTAATGACACATTAGGAATTATCTGACTTATTTAAATTCTTAACAATCAACGAGGTTTAAGATGGTACTTTATAATTTTCTTTTGAACTTGAAATTACTTAAATTTGGCTGCTTTTAACTATGTCCCTGCTAACATATGTCGAAACATAGTATCAAGGTGGTAATCCAATGTTTATTTTAATTTTAATTGTACTTATTATTGTCTTGTGTATTGTTTTATTCATTTTTTGTTTTGCATTTATTTTACGTGACATAAATGTGTATGTCCTAACATTGTATTTGAGATACAAACAGTGATGTTATATTTTTAAAGCATCATTATGGAATATGACGTATCACAATTCGATTAAATTAAAAATTAGCGTCATTGGCGATGTTTAAAAAATTGCTCAAACGAATTTTGTTAATAATAAATTAATACTGAAAGGATGTAACTTCATAAATCGTACTCTTTTCAGGAGCGTTACAAGAACGACATGAATTTAGCAATACAACTCTTGCAATGTAAACCGGACAATTTTGTATCACAGAAATTTGATTCAGTAAGAATAATATTTATATTGTTTATTTTATTTATTGCTTTTTATATTTTTTTTGTATTTTGAGTTTTTAGATCTTAGTGTTTCACGTGTTGCTTTATACCTTTTGATTGAATGCAAACATCGTTTGCATTGTCAGTAGTGTTTGTTTAGTAATGTTTATATCGTTTCAGGTATTTCACTAATGAATAGTATTCAAAATGTAGATTTCAACTAAAAATACAACTTTCTAAATCAATTACAAATAACTAAAACTATTTTGAAATTTTTAGTTGCCGCCTGAAACGCAAGCGAGGGTATCATCTTACATAATGTCCAAAGCTAAATTAAATCAAGATACCGGACTGGCCGGTTTCATCGGAGCCGGAAAGAATACCTCACTCATTCAGGAGAAGGTCAATCCTGATGATTTCGAGTTTAACATCTCTGCGTCTTTGATGTCTAAAATATTAGAAGAGAGCGTTCAAAACACAATATCTAGTCATTGTGATACATGTACTTGCCTGAAAAAGTCGATTAACCCATTTTCTTTAAGCGATAAGAATTGCAACATAGGAACTCAGACTAATATAAGGCCCGATAATTGCGTCCATTGTAGTTCTGAACTAAACTCAAACAAATCTAGCTTAACCGTCAAATCTCCGACAAAAGCTACGAATGAAGAAATTGATCTTATACAAATAACCGATAAGGACCTACTCAATTCAAACTATGCCATAAATAAAAATCAATTGCACGATAGCAGACAGCTAAAAGTAGACCAGATTTCGTCAACATTGAAACTGAAAAGTAATGAAGATAATTCAAAAATAGTCGCTCTTAAACACAGAGAAATCATTACGAAAATCGGAGACGATATAAAAGAAATCAATATGAAAGATCGATATACGATGCCTTCGTTAGAACCGTTAACTGTACATCATAGATTATGCGATAGGACAAAGCCGCCTAATAATTTTAATAGTTTTGACGATAAGAAGATCGAAAACGACACTGAAATTTCAAATAAAAATAAATCAGCGAACGTAAACAGTTTGCCGGCTAAACAGAACGTTACCGATATATCTTTCGGTCAAATTGAACATTCGGTGTTGATACCGAATATCGTACAAGAGTCTAAAGTAGAAATACCAAAAGTAAAATCGGAACTAAACTCTCTTAATTCGCAGAGGCTTTTTCACGGAGGTTCGGTCAGTTCTAATGACACCGAAAGTAAAACATCTTCGAATAAATCTTACCAAAACGGCGGATCCAATCCTAAAGTTCAAATTGGGCCCGGTCCTAGATTTTGCTCCCTAATCATGCAAGCAGGCTCTAAAAATATACTGTTAGATAACGCACAGCCTAATATCGCTCCCGTTTTATACACAAGACAGTCTAGAAATTTAGATACGATGCCTATAACTTCGTACAATAATGATTTGGATCTAGGCGTAAAACGCAATAGTACTCACGGAATTGATTTCAACTATCTCGATCCGATCGGTAGCGAAAAACATCCTATCAATAGACTGCTAGATAATGTCGATAATATTTTAGATTTACCAAACGAAGAACTTTTGATACGCGACCCGATGGACTTAAGCGAAAAACCGGAGAGCGGTTATAAGAGCAACGAAAGCGCTGAAATAATCGATAAACTCTTATTCGGGAATGACAATATCATAGTCGATAATAAACTGGAGCCTACTATACCAATTCAGCCGATTTATAAAGAACCAGATGTTAAAAAAGAAACTCTGATTCAGATAGACGAAAAGCTAACTAATTTGAGCGAAAGCATGAAGAACGCTCAGACTCAATCGGATAATTCTTTAGTAATGAACGACAATATAAAAGTATTCAACTTTGATCATTATGAAAAAAGCATCAAACATTCATCAACGTCCGTAGCTCACGATCTTGCGTTCGATATCAATTCCGAAGTAAAAAATGCCGATTCTCAATCATTCATAAACGATAAGACGGAATTGTACAATACGAATATAGATCTAAAAATCGCCTCGAAAAATTTGAGCGAAATCAATAAAAAGTTTCCCATTCCGGACGCTGTAGATAACAAAAAAACTAAGGAATGGAAGAAGGAAACGTCCACAGAGAAGAGTTCGAGTTCTCTATCCAGTGACGACAGCGCTGCCGTGTTGCAAAAGCAACAACTTATCAGAGTGGCCGAGTGGGTGCAGAAAAATTTGGAGATGGAGCAGCAAACTGACTTTGATAATTCTGATAGCTGCCACCAAAGCATGGAGGAAATGCATCACGTGCGAAACGATTTCCCGAGACCGGCCAAAGTCGATCATAGAATACGCAAGGGCTATAAAGCTGCTCACCACATATCGAAGCACTGCGTTAAAGCGGGCGTCGATAACGCTGAAACAAACAATGTTAAAATCTCAGAACCGATCAAGTGTGAGAAGATTGCGATGAATCATTTCCCGATCGTTGAGACCGATATAGATATTGGCGGTGATGCAGCGGGTCCGATGATAAATCAGTATTGTAAATCGACGTCCGACGCTGGTAAGTTCAGCGGTGAGTGCACAGAGTCGACTAAGAGCAGCGCGTCCAAGGTGTACACGAAGCAAGAACTGGCCAGGATGGAGTACAACGTGAAACAATTCCTGTTGAACGGCACAAGATGGACGAAAGGACAAGAAGAAGAGTATTGTTCGAAAGCAAGGAGGACGAGCAGCAAAACAGAGACTGATTTGTAATTGTTATAGTTATTCAGTATTCGAGAAAGTATGCACACTAAGATGGGTCGAAAATACATTATCTGATTAAACAACTCATTAAAAGGAGAATCTGAAAAGCTGTCGGTGGAATGATTAGACCTTTCTGATATCTACTGTTCCCATAGTAAACATGCTCTGTCTGTTATACCTTTTATTTTGAATATTCTTTTTAAGACAAGGCATGTATATGTATATACGCTCAATATTAATCAATATCTCTATTTTTTCTATATATTTGCATACTTTCAAATATTTATTCAATTTATATTTTAATATGCCGGGATCTTATTTTGTTATTGGTTATAGTAATACTATAAATGTGACTCATGATCTCTATTTTTTAATGTATGTAAAAAGTTGGTTTAATTTATATTTCAACAAAGTGAAAGTTATAAATTCTCAGAAAATATTTTATTGTTATTAGTTATTATTGTGAAAGTATATAGCATGTAGTTGAATGCCGTTCATTGTTGCATAAAACCAGCTGTACTTAACGGACAGAGTATAGAAAGGCATGTAACATGGAATTAAAAATCGTATCAGCTCATTATAAGGAGCTTACAAGTCAAATCAGAAAATAATTTTTCGGCCTAACCCACACGGTGATAACACACACATACAGTCCGCGTTTAGATTAGTTTTGTATTGTGTTTGACTCTTCCTTAATGTTTATAATATAAAAAAATAAGAAACATTCCAAAGCATTTTATATGTATGTATATTAAAGACATATCTCGTAGATTATAGATTCGGTGTTGAGCTTTGTCATAAAATTATGTACGTAGAATAGTGGTTATTTTTTATGAATGTATGTTTGTGGAATGTTTTGCTTTCATGTACGATGTTCATTTTTTTCATAAAAATTCTTGATCGCACATTATTTTGCATGAAAATGTTTAATTCATATGATTGAATTAAAATATTGTTTTTTAGAAAATATACAAACAGAAAGATTATGATATTTCTAGAGATTTTTATACTCGATTAAACAGACAAATAAATTAAATGATAGATTAATTTTTATATAGATATTTTTTATAATAAAATTTCAAAATTTGCTTTATTTTAAATACTTGAATTATCTGTTTATTTTAAATTTAAAGTCTTTCGTATTCACTTTTATGATTTATTTATTTTATTTAGTATATAATAAAAATTATTGTATATACACATACATTCTAATTCTAAAATATCTCTTGGAAATATAAATATTTGTGCTATTTTTAAATATAATGTGCCAAATTCTTCGATTGAATGTTACAATACGCATGCCCAATTATTTTATAGTGCATTTGCCATAATTTTAAATACGTCAGTTACCTTTTTCAAAATTTTGATCTAACGCGTATATGCCGTTTACTTAATTTTTAACATTCCAGTCAAATATTAATAAACGTTACTATAGTAAATATATAATTTTATCTAGTCGCAAAATTTATGAATGTGACTAAAATATTTGATGTCGCATATTATGTATTCATATACATTTTTAAAGTTATGCAACATCCAATTATAAATACAAAAGCATAATTGATTTTATACGTTCCTATAAATATCGTAATTGTAAGCTAATAGTTAAATAATTTACCAAAATAGTTCAAACCAAAGGAAAGCATTCTTTTAATTTAATCAGAAAAATAATCGAGTACTTATGACGATGTTTTTTTTTATTAATTTAATAATAAAATCTATATAATACTTAAAACTGTAATATAATTTTTAGTTTTAAATTCAGTCTGACTGTATGTGATTTATTTTATACATGTATGTGTACATAATACACATTTTTTTTTTTTATATATATATATATATATATATGTAAAATATATAAATGAATATGTGTGTGCAACTATTTTACATATAATCAAATAGGTTTAATTATATACGATGATTTGCTCTTCTCATACCAAATTGTGGACGTATGATTCATAATAAATATAAATATGCCTAAGTTGTTTATAAATTTAATTTCAAGCATTTAAATAGTTGAGATGCTCAAAACTTACAGTTAATTTTGTGATATTTTATGTATGTATATTTGCTGATTTTTTATACATTGTACGAAAATTTTATGAACGAACGGCGCTTGCTTAATGGTCTTTGAATCAATGCCGTATTTATAAATTATTGCACATTTGTAAAGTATGCGCAAATTTGTGATCTTAACATATAAATATGTCCCATGTACGTCAATGTAGTGCGAAATTGATTTTTGTAATTCCTTTTTCAGAATATATTTTTTATCCTAATGACATTAAATCGATGACAAACTTGCATATAAATGTGTATATTTTTTACGTGTGACTGTGCGCAAAGAGACAACGTATTTGTGATGCGTATCGCAACGTTGAAATCCAACACGATATTGCGACCGCAGCGATCGAGGGTATAATTGTTATTTATTTTATAACCGTGATTGTTAAGTGTTAAATAATTGTTGTTGTCGTGTTATTTATTAGTGTGAGGCTTGTAAAATGCGCATACGGTTCATAAATATATGCGTATTCTGAAAGTTATATTTTTTTTTCTTCAGAAACCAAAGGTCTGTATGATTTGAACGCTACTAGGCTTCCCATTGTGAAATTGCCGTTTATATTACTGAAAATTAAATGCTATTTATTCTATCAGTATGGTTTTATTATATTTGTATCCTATATGTCCAATATAACAAGCTATGCATGTATTTTATACCGTTAAGGATTGAACTAGCTATTAAATTATAACTTGGGTTTTCAAGTTACAAATGCTAGATTCTAGTCATATTCTTCCTTTAGTCGTTCAGCATGAATCTCCCTCATTCTTCTCTTGATTCAGCTGCAAATAGTTGTATTAGTCATTAACAAAAACTATCTAGTTGCCAAAAATAAGTTTATTTTTAAAAAATTAATCCAGTATATTATCAAATAATTTATTTTTAAAGTGCTCGTACAAGTATATTATATAATATTACTAATACATAATCACAAATATAGTATATCGTAATGTCCAGGCCTGTAGAGGAGGTGAACAGTCGGCGTTACTCCCTCTGGAAAATCGTGAGCGATGACCTGAAAAATAAATTTTTAAAGGAATATTAATATAGCTCATAATTTTTGAACATAAAAAACATTTAACTTTGGAAAAATATTTTTTTCTTTGCCGGTAATCACTAGGTGCTAAATCAAGCAAATAATGAGAACGTAGTAATTCCCAACGTATAACTGTAAAACTTCACATATAAGGTGAGTAGTTTGTGGTCTTACATTATCATGCTGTATTAAAAGTTGCGAGTACAAGTTTCCATCTCGCTTCTAAAATGTAATTATCCACTAAGCAGTATTGAATAGTATTTGACGTTAATTGAAAAATATTCCACAAAAATTAACCCTTAATAAACCATATTTTTTTATTGTAAATATTTAATTGCAACATAACAGACGTTAGCCCCATTTATTAGAACGGGATAAACAATCAAAAACTAAGAAGTGAAACACCATATTAAAATTTTATCAATTATAAACTATTATTAAAGCTTACAATCAATATGCATCAAATCATTATGCATGACCAAGCTCGATTTTATTTTAATTATTTCAGTGAGATTAGGAAAATCTAGGAAAACCTTATCTGTGACGATCAATTGGAATTATAATTATATAATAATTACTAATTTTGATCTCCCGAACGCAATATAAATCGAAAAACACTAGTCTATATGGGATTTAAACTGGTCTTCCAAGTATTAGTCACTGACTTATACCTACCATTAATTTCTTGTACTGGTCAATGAATTATGAATGGAAGGTATCGAAGAAATCTTCTGTTAATCACCATTTCTTTGTTTATTTTTGTTCCCGGATAACAGTGGAGTACCCAACGAGTACTCTTTATTTACTCCCTAGCGGTCGAGCAGAAACATTAGAAATCTCCCAACTGGTAAGAAATAATGTTCACTAGTTTTTCCACAAGGGCAAGATTTTATTCATTAACTGAAATGTTTGGCTGACAGCTGCACTCATCATCTTTAAAGCTCGTTACACCGTTTTTAAATTTGTCTCATTACTTCAATATGCTAATTGTTCCTAGTGAATTAACTGTTTTGTCCCCATGGCTACATTGCAGAAGTATTACGTTAGCATAGTAAATGAGCAATATCCCTAATCAGCATCTCAAGATTTATTCACATCCATGCTGATTAAACAGGCATCAATAAGAATTCAATCCAATTTTTGGAGATAACGTGATCCAGACAAAGCTACGAGGACCACACGTATCTATAATATTGCACAAATCATACGCGATCTCAAAACTTGCGAAAATAATAATAATTTACATTATCAATAAATTTGTATTCAAACAAAATAGACATGTAACTCTGCATACATCAATCTCGAATTTCGAGATATATTACACAAACGGAAGCTAATATTTAGAATTTGCCATCGAAGCACTAAGTAGCAAAGAAACTAAAATCATATCTGCTAAAGTAATTTAAATAATACAATTCTCAAATTATATTTATCAGAGAACACGTTTTAAGGTCACGGAGTAGAATTAGCTAACAATGTCATCGTTGCATGTACGCGCCAGCATTGAGCAATCGATTTTTTTTATAGAATCGACATTCCTACAATGCATGATCCATTTTTTAATACTAGTTATTATTTTACTTATAACCATTGATGACTAATATAAAAAATGTTAGGTAATTTAATGATTTGATCTTTTAGCTTTTACTTGTACATATCAGAGTTGTCAAAAATATGACGGTGAAAAACTGTTATGTTTCAGACAAAATATGTATAAAAATTCAAGTGGTGAGTCTTCGAGCAACCCCCATACAGCCCTGACCTTGCTCCTAGCAATTTGTTCGGCTTCTTTAATTAACATATTTCGGGAAAGTACTTTTCTGAATATTATAAGATAGAAAAATCACCTCTCAGTTCTAACAGTAAACCAGTACACGAAATAATTCTACGCTGCTAATTTTCAGGGACTAAAACCTTAACCTTTAACCCACTTAAGACAGTTTTTTCATTAGATTTCAAACCAAAACACGTGTGGATAAGTTTCCTTTTTTATTATTTTCGATAGATAATATGTTTAACTTTATAGTTGAACCAATACTTTGTAAAAATTATTGATCATTTTGTTTATACAAATAAGTGTAAACATTACACAGTGAGACACGTCGTTTTTACATTTGGATCTGGTTACATAGGACGAGTCAGACTCGTCATTCCATCGCAATGGCTTAAATAGAAGGGGCTCACGTTGAATATCAAACGTAATTTTAAAATCTTAATCACTTGGTTTATATCTTATTTAATAACTTTCCCTCGTATCTGATAACAATATTATACGAAGTCCGTCCCAATAATGAATGCACTAATTTGCTTATGCATGACTAGATAACGTAACACCTCATTGGAGGATATTGCCACATCGATAGACCTAAGTTCAGATTTTACTACGTGATAATGATCAATTTCGAGTCAACAAAATTTTAGTGGGGTAAAATTATTTAAACGCTCTTTACTGAGCGTTCCCACTGCGACGGAAGCAGCACGATTTTATTGCTTTTGGAGTGGATTTTTGACTTCTGAGAAGGGATAATTGTTTTTGCACTCTCCTATTGGTCAATATTTGGTTTAGATATGCTTCATATGTTAAAATTATTTTATCAATGGTTTTCAATGTGTGGGTCGCATTAGATCAAAATTAAAATCATGAAATTTGTTTTATTTCTAGTTTAAAAAGATATTTACAAAGAAATAAAATTTCTTGAAACTCAATACAAATAAAATAAATAAATGAATTTTTAATGTTTTAATGCATTTCCCTGAAAAAGCAATAAGACAAATAATTCCAAATAAAATCTGGTTAGAACACCAAGGGACATCAGGAACAAATTAGAATGTTTATAGCTCTGTCACCCTTTAAGAATAATTTACAGAAAAATTATACTAGCATCTCATGTTTAACCCTTCCACGTGTTTTTTGTTTTGTTTAAAACATATCACAAGGCTCAAAGGTTTGACACCTTTAGGTACCCAATGCATACTGGAGATTTTCTTGATGACTTATATAGGTGTCATCAGCTGTCAAAGGGTTAAACAAAGAGTTCTTTGATGGTCCCTCATATGAAAGTCAGCGGCAGCAATAAAAATAATTGTGTTGAAATATTTTTTTCTTAGAGTATAAACATCGATTTGTAGATAGCAGCACAAAACGCTTTAGTTTTTGCAAGTAGATATTACCAAACCCGTCGTTAAAACATCAGAAGTCGTAAAAGGCAGTCACTACCTGTCCCGTGGATTGCCAGCAGCGGACAAAGCGGGTAGATATTACTTGACCCGTTGGTAGCGTTAATATGAACGCTAGATAACTGAGGGTTTCCACTGCGATAGCACGATTTTATTGCTTTTGATGTGGATTCTTGTATGTCATTTAATGAATTACTATGAAACATAATGAAATCGAAATATTAAAAAACGTCTCTGAACAAAACATTGTTTTGCTACATTAAAACGTTTTAAAATTTAAACAAGTTAGGTGCAAATGAACACCCCGTGAATTGCTCTCTGCAGCGAATCGACTTAAAAATGTATAAATATTTACCTCCAGATTATATATTATAACTGATGAACTTACTCAAATTTACAGTCTAGTAGAAAAAAATGATTACCTGTGCTCCTTCTCCTCGATCCATATATCGAACTCTGACTCCCACGTTTAACGCGGTACACAACGCTATAATGTGAATGTGGTCGGATTCCTTGTACATGGGTTCGACTTCCTGTCGAGTTAAAGATAAGATGTTATTGATATAGAGAACGTAGAGAATATAGCGCAGAAACGGGATCGCACCTGGTGGCAAAACTCGGACACGGTGCGGTCGCCGTCTATAAAGTTCTGATAGAAGTCGCTGTCCGTCTGCAACTGGCCGGACGTGACCAACCTCAGGTAGACGACTATGTAGTCGGAGTAGCCCTGCTCGTTGAATATCTTGTGCAGTTCCCGGTGGGCGTCGGGCACGCTCTTCTTGATCTCCTCGCCGATGCGGTGCACCACCTCCATGAAAATCTCGTAGAAGTCCTCGACTGTGAACTGGGCGAAGCCGAGGCGGACGAGTCGGTCCTTGGAGTCGGCGACGAGGCGCTCGAAAGCGCGAAAGCGGTCGGGCTCCTCGACCAGCCGCTCCAGGTAAGCGTAGGCGAAGGCGCGGAAGAAGCAATTGCCGTCAGGGCGCGTCTTGCGCAGCGCCGAGTAGTGCTCGGCCAGGTCGGCCGCTTTGGCGGCGTACACAGGGTCGTTGTCGTACTCGGCGGCCAACCGCGTCGCCGGCTCGGGCTCGTCCACCAGCGGCCGCGATTCGCAGATCTCGCGTTCGATGCGCCGCTGCTGCTTTAGCGTCAGCTCGTCCTGGTGCCGGGCCGATCCCTCGCCCGACATCTTGCGCCGATGCCCCTGCTCCGAGCGAGCTCCTCACCTGCACATCCTACGCGCGGCTGAAACGTCAACCGCTGGGAGCTAGAGTGACGGAGCTAAACCGAATAGCTCTTTACGCCGTCATTTAATTTTGCTTATATTTTAATTACTGTACAGTTGCGTATTCGCTGTCTTTACTAAAAAAGTACTGTCACATTTTAACATTTTCAAGTTCTCCTTGTCGGAAGTGGATGCGCTGCTTCAAAGCGTTATTGAACATAATTTCAATGTTTGGATTCAGACAATGAAGGCACATTCACTAAAAATAGTATATATCTGTACAAGAGTTTTTTGCTATGCCAGCCCAAGAATATTCAGCGCCCTAGGCTCTAAAAAAAGAGCATCTATGATTTTTTTTGTACATTCAAGGATGCTGTGAGAGCTAAAAAAATTAAAGAGCATCTGGGATTTTATGTATATAATATTTATGGATGCTGGCAGGAGCTAAAAAATGTCCCATTTTTAGCATTTAGCAGCATCCCTAAATGAACGAAAATTCCCAGACACCGACACCGTGTCAAATATATTCAAGTGGCACCTTCTTTCGGAGTAATCACTTTACTGTGTTCACTTTAGTTCGTATTTAAAATCTATCTGGAATAAAATCTATCGTGTTTGGAATATTATGATTTCGATCGATTGTCACAGATTATGTTTTGTAAGTTTTTTCTTATCTTATTGATAAATATCGTGATGAATAAATAAAATGAAATTTATTATCTCCAATTTATTTGGCTCTATGTTACATAAAAAGTTTTTATTTTTTCAGTGTTGAATAATTAGCGAGGTTAGCGCGCAGAGCCGAATCATGGTCGAGATTCGAGCGCTCGAGAGTTAGGCGCTAAGTGACGGCGGCGGCGTATTGGCGCCTCGCAGTCAAAAGGTGTCAGCCGGCATGCGGTGAGAGAGATGGAGGTGAACGGAGCCTTCGGGCTCGAATGGGAAGGGACGGAGGCGCCGGACGTCGAGCAGGTGCGCCAGGCCATCCGGGCGCTGCATCACACGCCTCATCCCCACGACAAGGAAAAGGCTTCCGCTTGGTTGGGCCGTCTGCAAAAATCGGTTAGTAACCTCTGACGTTTACTTATTTTCTGGTTCAACTTTTTTTAGAACGCATTGTTCCATTAGGTTAAACTGACGACTCGGTAGTTCGCCCGTTCGCCGTCGTTGGAAAATAACAACGACCCTATCGAAATTATTATTATATGAACTTAATTATATGTATATTTTAGGTAAATCGAGAAAAAATGAAATAAAAATTCAAATCCTTTCCTGTAAACTGCTACTTTTTCATTAAATAATGTACAATCGATATATTTATTTATTTTAAATAACAGTTGAATTTGGCGATTGTTGTAAAACTTATGATATTTGCTGTGTGTCTTAAAACTTATTGCTTTTCGATGCAGGACAACATAAACAAATATGCATAGCCCCGCTTGCGCAAATAACAAAACAATGTACACCTAAACCATTATACAGTATTCTGAGTGATCGGGTAACAAATATCGCTATCAAACGTATACAATCTCCAACAAAATAAACTATTCGAGTCCAATAGTCTGCGTAATATAAAACAAAGAGGAATATTAAGGACGTTTCTTCATAGTATATTAGTCGGAACACTGCCGCAGAAATTCACATTTATTTGGAACTTCAAACTACACTTCCAACTAGCAATATACAAAAGCTTACACTTCCACTTGGAATGTCGTCTAATCTCGACTTGACTTTATAAAGGCTCCGAGAACTATGACAATGCAGCATAATGTACCACATATTATCGTACTTCAATCAATCCTTCTCAAAAACATCAATCAATTTTATGACTAGACACTAGTAATGGACAGATAATTATTCGTTACCCGATCACTGTTGTTGAGAGCTTATGCGGAACTAAAATTCCTTTTTAAATGAATTTACACTTCTACTGATAATTCCTCCATAGTTTTGGATCTGATATTGTCGGAAGCCATATTTTTATTGGTTCTTTGAGTCCACGTCACCGGTTTTTTAATTTTTTTTAATCATTTTTGCCAAGTTTTAACAATGTTTTTTTTTAAATCCTAGCGAGAAATGCTACCATTTATAATTATTTTTAAAAAAAAATTATGTATTATTTATTTATACTTGATGTGCGTACACGTGGAACGAAAGTTTGCTATCCTTTCTTTTATTTGATCGCTCAAGCAAGTTGCACTATAAGGTTTAGACCAGGGCTGCCATTGTTGATCTGCCCAGATTTGACAATATTTTCAAAGTCAGGATTATATGATAAAAGAAATAACGGTAAACATTGTTCATCACCCAAATAAGACCATAAATCCGATTTTATAATGTCAAAAAATCCAGATTCAGTCAAATATGTAGAGCCAAATCAAGACATTCATTTTTGTTCTGCATTTGTAAGGATTAGGTATTTATTTTAAGTGTATATCCAAATAAATTTTTGGTTTTTAAATATAAATCATTCCAAAATTTAATTATTTACAATTCTAGTTTATTCTTATTTGCTTTAAATGTTGTAAAGATTCGTCTTGCAGTTTATTCTATGTTGATATCTTTCAGAAAGGAATTGGAAAAAATAATGCGATATTCTTAATCTTTTCAAAATCATTAAATCTCGCCTTAAATTGCTTTTCAACATTTGTAATTTAGAGAATCATTATGTTTGGGTCGAATTGAGTCATATCAGAATATATGCGCAAATATTTTTTAATGCTCCGGTAATAAAAAGTTTGGATAATTATCATTTTACTGACATAAAGAAATAAAACCATTATTGCAACCGGTCATACATGGAGCATGTTTGTCTAAAACAATTTATAAATCATATATATTTCCTCCTCTTGTTTTTCAGTGTATAGGTGTGTTACTTAAAAGAGTTCTTGTTTTACTGAAAAATCCTTGAATACCATCATAAATATCATTAATTGTGCAACATCCATCACATCAGTTTATCCATCAAATTGTGAGTAAAAGGCTTCGCATATGTTTATGTCCTCTTAGTTGATATATTATATCTTCTCTTAATTTTTTATTTCGTCTCGTGACTGTATTTCTCGAATGTTGTATATCTTTACTTTGATCAATGATATATTTTTACTTTTAAAATCTGACAAGAGTGAATCTGCAGCCGCCAAAAATGATTCTTTAATTATATTTCCATCAACAAATGTTTTTTTTATTTTTGATCAATATTTAACACACTCAAAAATGCAATGGTTTATTAGTTTATAAGTATATTAGTAGTAGCTTTTAACCCCCTAAAAGTGTCATGAACCTTTGAGCCATATATGTCTTTTTGTATAATTTAAGGTTGAAAAAAACTTTAATTTATTGAAATAATATTTAAATAACTTATGGCATAAATAGGTGCTTCCCCACATATTAGCGAATTTCAAAATGACTCGCAAAAATATCAGCCATAAATTAACTTTTAAATCTTTCATTTTTGCTTTGCGTATTTCAGTATTTCTTGGATTTTCCGTTTCATATTTGGAGTAGATTGTCTGTTTTTTCGAAATCACCACAGTAATTTGCATATTAAGCAACAGCAAGTCTTGTGGTAATAATATTTCAATTTTTTTAAACTCGTGACTAGGGAAAAAATATTTTTTATAATTACTGCTTACAATTACGTGTTAAATATTGAATTAAAAAAATTAAAGGGGGCTCTTAATCCTTTCACAGCGGCCGTATGATTTATATAATCAACATCCATGCACGGCTCTTTTTTTTAATTATTTAAAAATTTACTTTTTTAACATAAACACATCGTATTACTTCATAAAAATAAACGTGGCAATTTACATCAGGGGCGTATATTCAGGGTGTGCTAGGTGTGCGGCGCACACCCGCAAAACCATCTAAAATATAAATTTAGAAACTTAGAAAATTTAGGGCATAAAGCGACATCATTTTGCATACAGTAGTATGCAAAATTTTAAAATTTTAATATGCAGTGGTATTTGTCATTCGCTCTAAAAGTTTCCGCGCGACCGACACGCTATGTATTACTCATGTGGCGCGCCAACCTTGAGTGCGGCGGCCGACTAAAGTAAATTGTTCCGAGATTTAACGGCTGAAGTCGATCTGTCGGCTGGCAGCGCTCAGTAGTAAAATTGGTCTCGAATTTGGTGCGCGTACTTCAAAAACTCTTGCGTCCGTCGCTGCTTTTTTATTACATTATATCACAATAACAGGTCACTCATTTTTTATATTTTGGCGTAAAATAGTTTATTATCTTATTTACATATGATCAATATTTAATTTTCTATTCTAGATTATATTTTTTTATTTACCCCAATAATGATGAAGAATACTGTTGAAGATATTCTGAATAATCCATTTTCAAAAAGAAGTTATGAAATCTATTTGAAGATAATAAAAATTGCCAAACCACGTCCACCTCTTCCCAATTTATTTATGAAGCATAAAGACAATAAATGTGAATATACAAGACATTTTTCATTTTCATCATATGAACGAACTGAGTGGTTAACAGGCTGCGAACTTCGATCTAGATTGTTCTGTTGGCCATGTTTATTGTTTTCCAAAGAAAGAAGCGTGTGGAATAAAAGTGGATTTGCTGACCTTAGTCATCTGATAACGGCACTGAAAAAACGCAAAAGAGCGCAGTCACACGTTCAATCATTTTTTTCTCTCAAAATGTTTGGAAAACAACGAATTGAAGTCATGATTGACGCTCAACGTAAAGCTAATATAAGTCAACATAATGAACAAGCTAATAAAAATAGAGAAATATTAAAACGAATGATTGACGCAGTAGTATATCTAGGAAAACAAGAACAACCTTTTCGAGGCCACGATGAATCCTGTAATTCACTAAACAAAGGAAATTACCTTGAATTTTTAAATGCACTTCGAGAATACGATTCTGTTTTGGATACTCATTTAAATACTGCAACGGTGTTTCGTGGTACTTCCCCATCCATACAGAATGACATAATTGAAGCAATTGGTGATGTTATTTAAGATCATATTAAGGAAGAAGTAAATTCAGCAAATTTTGTCGCTATTATTCTTGACGAAACTTCAGATATAATGACGAACTCACAGCTCTCGACAGTTTTGCGTTTTGTTTATGAAGGTAAAGTTTACGAGCGGTTTATTGGCTTTACAGACGTTAGCTCTGATAAAACAGCCGATGGCTTATTTTGCCACGTTGTAAATATAATTGAAGAATTTCAAAATCAAGAAAAATTAGTTGGACAGACTTATGATGGGGCGAGTGTAATGAGTGGGCATATTAATGGTTTGCAAGCCAAAGTACTCGAAGTTTATCTATTGGCCATTTTTACACACTGCTATGCTCATATGTTGAATTTAACATTACAACAAGGTCTTTCCAATATAAAAGTGTGCAAATCATTCTTTCAAACTTTAAATGGATTGTCTGCATTCTTTTCGAAATCTTCCAAACGAATAAATGCTTTACAAGAGTTTGTAGGTAGAAGACTTCCTTTTATTACACCTACAAGATGGAATTACACATCACGGTTAAGTAACACAGTGCAAAAATACAGAAATGAATTTACGGACTTTTTTCGAGACGTCGTGAAAAATTGTGAACTATGGGACCCCGACACTAATAAAAGCACGAGATTTTCTTAGCTTTTTGGAAGATTTTGAAACAAGAAAACTTCTCCACATATTTTCAAACCTTTTTGGAAAAACTGATGTGTTATACAACATTTTACAATCCAAATCTTTTGACATATTATATTGCTGTAAGAAAGTTACCGAAATTTTGCAACAACTCAGACATGAACAGGAAAATAATTATGAAACATTATGGGATTCTTATGTAACGGAAGAAAATTATCCAAGACTGAGTAATGATTTGCTTGTTGAAGAAAAGCACGCGTTTAGCCAACTATTTAATACAATAGTTGATAATATATGTAAGCAAATTGAATACCGTTTTTCTTCAATGTCCAAATTGGAATATTTTCACCTTCTGGAGAAAGAATAATATGAGCAATATAAAGAAAAATTTCCAAATGAATTACTTACCAAACTGCAACACGTCTATGGAACATTATTTGATTATATAAGTGTAAAAAATGAGCTTGCTGTTGTTTATCATTTGCCTGAATTTGCAGAGAAATCTGTTCATGAGCTTGTACAATTTATGAACACAAATAATCTTGAGTCAGGTTTTCAGGAAATAGATAAATTAGGCAAACTAATATTAACTCTTCCAAGCAGTACTGCTTCAGCAGAACGTTCATTTTCTGCTCTGAAACGAATTAATAATTGTTATCGAAGTACCCAAGGCCAAGAAAGGCTATGTGGCCTTAGCGTGATTTCAATAGAAAAAGGGATCCTTATGGACATTAAAAAGAAGAGAACTTTTTATGACAGCGTGATAGAAAAATTTGTGATTAAAGAAAGAAGATTAGATTTTATATATAAATAATTATAATTTTATGTTTATTGGAAATTTGATATTTTTATATAATAATATTTTAGATTAGGTTTGATGTTTATTTATTTATTTATATATGGGAAAAAGCTGTAAGGCAGTTTAGGCATGCCAAAACCTCGGCTAATAAAAATGAAAAAATGTACGTTTTTTATATTTTTTATAGCACACCCAATATTAACACCCACCGTACGCCACTGATTTACATCTGAAGTATTTTTTATATTAACACTTAAAACGGGCTGTTTCACGAAAACTTTGCGCAACAGATTTATAACAAAAATATATGATAACTTTTGAATTAAACGGAATTAAAAAACAAAAATTTATCAAATGCTCTGCATTGTATTGGTTCATATGCTAAAATTATTTTATCAGTGGTTTTCAATCTGTGGGTTGTATAAAATAATAATTAATATCATAAAATTTGCTTTATTCTACTTTATTATATCTCTAGTTTAAAAAATAGATTATAATTAATTATATGAATAAAATAAACTATGTGAATTATCATATATAAATTATATTTCGGTATTTCATGTGTTAAAAATGTTATGCTTATAGCTCTGTAATTTACAATCAAGTTTTATTATCATCTCTTGTTTATACAAAGAGCTCTTTGATTGTCCCTCACATGGGAAGTCAGCCAGGGCATTAAAAATAATTATGCATTGAAATATTTTTTTTCCCAAAGTACAGACATTCATTCATATATGGCAGCAGGAAAGCGTTTTTGCCAGTAGATACTACTGGACCCATCATTAAAAGTCAAAAATCATAAAAGGTAGTTACTACCCATCCTGTCGCCTAACATCAGAGGAGGAAGCGGGTAGATACTACCTGGCCCTCGGTTAAGTGTTATAAATTAAACTATTTGTTAAACATGCGGTGTAAATCATAAGCCGCCTATGCCTTGGCGTACTCGACATGTCATGCATAGATTCATGGTGAAAATCTTAATTAAAAAAACGTGATAAATAGCTTATCAAAGATATTTGGACGTCTTACATTTGGGTACCACTTCTGGGATAAAGTGATGCGTACACCAACTCGAGTATTACACTTTTACGCACGCTAAAATAATATATAAACAACTTTGAGTACAGAACGTCGTGTCTGCTCTATAAGTGACCAACAAACAAATAAGCAATTAGTTACTGACTGGCCAACAACCACAACACAGCGCCACACAGTGGACGATTCTGTAACTAGGTGAATGACAATATTCAAATATCCGATGCGTTTTCTTTATATAAAAATTTTAACCGAATTATAAAATGCAGTAAATAAAATTCATAAACCTGCCTAGTCACATATATGTACATATTTTACACAATAATGAATTAAATTACATAAAAAAATTTTTTAAATCACTGATGTACTGGCACACAGAAAGTTTTCATATTCGAGCACTATGACATCATCAATGAGCCAACAACGATCTTTGTTAGCATTTCTCGCTAGTTTCACGAACAATGATATATTGTTGTTTAACATCCAAATGGTTAATATACCTCAGAAAATATTGCAAATTGTGTTTTTTTTATATTGAAACAATTTTCATATTTGATCAAGTGTCCAAGATGAATAATGTAAACACAAAAGTGATTCATGAATTATTACGATTTCATGTTCTCTTTTTTAATAATTCGTCAATTAAATGCCTACAAATTAGAGAAACAGTTTACTTTTGTACATGTTAACACACATCGCTGTTAACTTTTGCTCTTTCATACAAATTGATTCACCTTGGATAAACTATGTAATCTCGGTTTACTATATAAAGGTTGATCCAACTTCCGTGTCCGTATTTTTTTATTAATCGAACATTTGATGTATTTTATTAATTATGAAAAATAATATTAATTAAATGACTTCCTAGACCTTTGCAGCAGCCGATCCTTTTGATGACATTTTTGTATATTTCGGGCTATAACTTGGCGGATGTTGATTTTTAGGTGCTCCAGCGGTTTAAGTTTGTCGGCATAAATACAACTCTTAGCGTAACCCCACTAAAAAAATCCAACGGCATTAAATCGCATGATCTTGGCGGCCGGTTCACGTCACCAAAATGTGAAATAAGGTGACCTGTGAACTTTTCACACAAAACATCCAACGTTGCACCCGATGCTTGGCAAGTTGCGCAGTCTTGCCAGAACAACATGTCTTTCACATCAATATCTTCGATTTCGTGCCAAAAATAATCGGTTATCGTGTGTCTATAGCGCTCACCGTTGATTGTTCAAGTCCAACCTTCATCGTTTTCAAAAAAGTATGCCCCAATAACGCCTTTCACTTTTTGGGCGTGTAATAGTCTCATAAAACACATGAGGATTTTCCTCGCCCCGTTTAATTATTAGAGAAAAAAATCAGCACCAACTTCTTTTTGGTCTAACATCCAATCTGCGTAGATTCTTCGCTGTCCATGGTCTCTGTGCTTCAGTTATTGTGTTATCTGAATTTTATATGGGTATAGACACAAGTCCAAATGAAAAAACCCAAAAGCTGCTAACGCCGATGAGTCAACAGTTTGCTTAGTAGGACGATGAAATTGACCATAATCTTACCGTAAATTTCGATACACAGTTCATACAGAATTGTTTTTCTGTATAATAATTAAACAATTTTCACGCGTTGCGATGGTTAAACGATCCATTTCGTAAATTATGCAAACTAACATTTGACACTTTGAAAACGTGCGATTATTGACAGCTATCTGATTTACAATGCTGCCAACATAGGAAACTCGAATTGGATCACCCTTATAAAGCATGTAGATTTTAAAGGGATTTTAATTCATCAAGATGTCATGTTTTAATCAGATTTCCATCAATATTTTCTAAAAACTCCCATCAAAAAAATCGTAAAAAAAATGTTTTATATAATATTTTTTAACATTAATTAAATTACCATTTCACACACATAAAACTACCTAATTCTTAATAAGTCAGTGATGGAAGGAATTTTTTTAAAAGGGTCAACTTTCAAAATCAAAATTTCAGTTCATAAAAACTTTTTTATAATATAAAATCACTTTGTGTCAATATTTATATTTTCTAGGCTTCAATTATCTTCGGTCTCATGAGCTAAATAAATTGATAGATTGAAACGAATAAGAAATGTTAATAACTCTTTTATATTATTCACAGATTCATTCGTGGAAACTGTCCGATGAGCTGCTACTCCAGAAATATGACTTGGAATCATGCTACTTCGCCGCCCAAACGATGCGCTCCAAAATTCAAAATTCTTTTTACGAACTGCCGCCCGAATCTCATGTCTCCCTCAGAGATTCTCTGTTGGAGCACATCAGTGTCATCACTCGCACGACCAGCACCGCCATCATCACTCAGTTATGTGTGGCTCTCGCTGATCTCGCCTTGCAGATGACCGGCTGGACGGACCCCGTCGAGAACCTGATCGATAAATTTGCGGCCGACAACGTATGGGTGCTATTGGAAATTTTAACTGTGATACCCGAAGAAGTGTCATCGAGCTCCATAAGACTGGGCGAGAATCGAAGAGAAGAACTGAAACACTATCTGCAGTTCAAGTCTGTGATAATTAACGAATTTTTAAAACAAACTCTCGCCACAGCGGGTCAGAACGAGCAAGTGTCAATCAAAATAATAAAATGTTTGACGTCTTGGGTCTCCTTGAAGGCTATAAACGTGAATAGCGTGGCTGAAAACGTCGTCCTGAGCCATGCTTTCCAGGTTTTGAGCTACCACGATTCGTGCTCTAGTTTGCACGACGTCGCCACCGATTGTGTATGCGCCCTATTGCAATGTTTGGAAGATAACCAAAACGAAGAGATCGATAGGTACGTGTACTGCAATGTGACTTCATTGGAGATGTGCTATCATGTTGCGGTCGCGCACGAGGATCAAGAGAAAGCCATGAACTACAGTCGGATATTCACGGAGCTCGGGGAATCTTTTCTAATAAAGATAATCAATTATAACGAAGTACATTTTGCAATGGAAGCCTTGCATTTAGTTTTGATTTGCGTGGGACATCATGATTACGAAGTCGCCGAGATATCTTTTAATTTGTGGTATAGGTTATCGGAGGAACTTTACAATAAAAACAATGATAATTTGACAAACGGTTTTAAACCGTACATTGAGAGATTAATAAATGCCCTTTGCCGGCATTGCCAAATGGAGCCGGATCATCGAGGATTGCTGAATAAAGATGATGAATTTTACGTTAGTATGACTTTGTAGTTTGACAAGCTATTCATTCCAGTAAAAATGTTTTTCTATATAAACTTTTATACTTTTAGGATTTCCGACAAAAAGTATGCGAACTTACAAAAGATGTTGTGTTTATAATTGGTTCTAGCCATTGTTTCAAAGAATTTTTCTTATCGATACAAGGCCAGGATGTAAGTTGGGAAAGAACTGAAGCAGCATTGTTTATAATGCAAGCAGTCGCTAAAAATATGCTACCGTGAGTAATTAACTTGCCTTTTAATTATTTTGTCATATTTATGTATAAAATATATATATATATATTTCAGAAACGAGTATGAATATGTGCCGAAGGTGGTTGAAGCAATATTAAACATGCCCGATTCGGCACACACTGCCGTCAAGCATACTTCAATCATACTACTAGGTGAATTATGTGAATGGATCGAGAAACATCCCGAATGTTTAAAAGCCACATCGGATTATTTATTCAAAACTCTTCAAGATCCTGCCTTAGCATCTGTATCTGCTCATTCACTCCAGGTAAATATTTACAACATATCAAGCAAAAAAGTGACCTTTGCAACTTTCATCTAAAAAACTCATATACACGTAGACATTGGATTCATTTGCACTGAAAATTCAACTTTATGTCCGAGAATAAAAATTCATATGCTTTATGTATTAGATTGACCGATGTTTAAAAATATTTACACATAAAAATCAGCTTTATGCTGTCAGGTGTGACTTTTAGACAGGTGTCGATAAATTCTAGTTAAACTTAGAATATTAGACTGTCTTACCTGAAATTGATAAACAATTTACATTGGCGACCAGCTTTCGTTGATAGCTTTAAAGCCTTGTCAAACAGAGAGCGAAGAGAAGGCGTGGCGAGGCGTTTTTATTTTGTAATACACTGAGTCCTTCGAGTCTCGTCACACAGAAAAGTGAACGCGAGGCGTTTTCGTGGCGAACCTAATGCCATGACAAACCCAAGGCGAAGCGAAGCGTGGGTTTGTCATGGTGCTATTTTCAGATTCAGATATAGCATGCGTTTTGTAGGTTTAGACAATTTCTGACAATCACCACTGAAAATTTTTGCCGCTTGCTCTTCTAGTTCATGAGTTATGTCAAAAATATGACAGTACATTTTTGCTGTCAGTCGAGAAATTAACATGGAAAAAATTAACATTAAATTTTGTTTTAACCCTTTACGTGGTACCGTTCAAGTACGGTGGTCAATCTTTCACTCTTTTGAGGTAACCCAGATAGTTATATTATATGTTTACATATATGTATAACTAAAGAAATAATTATAATAAAAAATAATACCATTAAAATAAAGAGTACGAAATAAATTAACATAACAAAAAATATTTTATATTAATTTTATAAAAAATACTGGGAGCCTCTGAATTGCTACAAAAATAAATCCACAAAAGCTGAATAATATATAAAAAATTTGTAAAATAAATTAACAAAATTTAATAGTAGAAAAGGGTTAAAGTAAATTATTAAAACATACTAATACAATAAATCAAAGCAATATTTCCATGACTCAACCACCTCACTTCAGTATGGTACAACAAATCACTATACGCATATTTTTTATATCATTATTGTTAAAATATTGACGAAGTTGACTTATGAATCCAATATTTAAACCGATCATATCGCCTCATCCGTTATAACCGCTGATAAGGAATTCCATTTTAATTTCAGGTCATTAATGGTTTCAAACATTTTAACGCTGCTAGTTCTTCAGTTATCTTAAATGATTTATTCACACCGCGGATATAAATTAACAACTGAACTGTATGAATGCATCTTTGCTCTCTTCGAGCGTAATGGAAAAATGCGTGAAATCGAGAACTTTTTCTTTGAGTTGTTCCTTCGCATTCTCTCTTATATGTTTTCAATTCATCTTGTAATACTATAGTCTATTTATTTTCAAGAGTCAGTGCGCAAGAACATTGTTTAATGCGTAATCAAAATGTGCTCTTAAATTTCTGCCTTGTGCTTGGTCGTTCTCAATGAAACGATTGATCTTACGACGAACGACCAATCACAGGGCAGAAATTTAAAAGCATGTTATGATTACGCGTTAAACAATGTTCTTGCGCACTGACTCTTGAAAATAAATAGACTATAGGTAGTTGATGAAGACAAACTTACTGCCTCAAAATCCTTCACTATTTCAGGATATATATCGTAATTCGTTTACCAAAATCACTATCAGTGAATGGTCTTCAGCTATAATTTAAGAAACTCGGAGACTTGCTTGAATATAGCAGTTAAATTTTTAATTTTAAAAATATTAATACAATTTTGTTGATTTTTAACATGAAATGGATCAACTTATAAAGAAATTCAAGTATTATAAAAATAATACCAAATACAATAACATCTGCAGTCGTTAAAGATCAGCAATTTGTTTTTTAAAATATATATTTTACTTGTACTCCCAAATTTTTTTTTATTTTTTTAAATATTGTTAATTCAGTGAAATAAAATCGGAATATGTTTTCACTAGTAGATATATATTTTTACCAGTGAAAATATAATTTATCTGGCATGTGCTACTAAAATTATATGATTTCGACATTTTCGTACGTACACCAGGTGTACAAAATCATGCTGCCGTAGTGGGAACGCTCATTATCAAGCATGATTTTACTGCTTTTGTCATGGATTTTTGAATTCTGAAAAAGGATAATTGTTTTTTGCGCTCTTCTATTGGTTAAAATTCGGTTTAGATATGCTTCATATGATTTTCAATTATTGTAAGTCGTAATATTGTTATAAAAAATCTTAATATGTACGTTAAATAACCGGGCATTTCCACTGCGATGGCACGATTTTATTGCTTTTGATTGTGATCACCACAAAAGCTAACGGTCAATTCAGGTTATTTAATGGCCTGAATCAGTTCAATATGAATAGCCTGATTCAATTTTAATTTAAATTGAAGCAAGTAAAGATTCATTGAATAATAAGCATTGTAAGTTATGTATCAAGTACAGTTTTAAAAAAAAGATTGTGGTAGATTATAATGATACAAATACAACCACATAATGTTAACATTGTATGATTGCTTGCTTTCTCATAGTACACTATTGCAAAGAGTCACATTAGTCATATTCAAAGATAAAATTTAATAAAAAATGTAACAATGATAAAATATAACAAACATTACAGTATATGCACACAGAAAACGAATTTTAAATATTGTAATAGGAAAATTATGAACAACTGAAAAAAACTTGATATAAGTGTTAATACAATAGTAGCGACACTAAATCACTTAATAATATAAAACTAATACTTTTATAATATTTAATGACCTTAAACTAAATTTTAACATTAATTTTGTTTATGTTTTAATTTTAGAGTATATGCAGTACTTGCAGGGCTCACATGCGCGATCAACTAAGCGAATTGCTTCAAATTGTACGAAATTTAGATTCGTTCGGCCTGTCGACGAGTGCCGCCATCGATTTCCTCCGAGGAGTCGCTGCAATAATTGGATTCCTTCCTTATACGGAGGTTTGCTTAGAACCGATTTTAAATCGTATATTTTATTTTTACATAGTATTTATAACATCTTTACTTTTAGGTTACAGCTGCTATGTTGGATGTTTGTGCGGTTCAAATTACTCCCTTGGCGGCATTAAACAACAACCTTCCAATGGTAAATGTCACCTCAACCGATCCTATATTATGGCTCGATCGACTATCGGCCCTCTTCAGATATTGCAAACTTACCGTCCCCGAAGGGCAGCTACATCCTTGTTTACCTGTTTTGAGCGGTCTATGGCCAGTTTTCTCCAATACGATGGAAAAGTATTTAAAAAATATTTTTAAGTGTACTTATGCAGAAACCATCGAGTTAATATTTATATAAACAAAAATTGGTTATTTTCTGTATAACTACACATTTTTATGTTATATACCTGTTTTTTATGAACTTAATTTTATTATTCATTTTTTATAGGTATAGTAGTGATGTTCGGATTATGGAAAGGTTGTGTCGTTGTTTACGGTTTGCGATCCGCTTCCTCGGCAAACAAGGGAACGCTTTATTCGATCCCCTCGCCAAAAAGATGGTCATCATATACTTAACCCACAGACACAGTTGCTTTTTGTACTTGGCCAGCATCTTGGTGGACGAATTCGCAGAGGACGAAAACTGCATAGAAGGACTGATGAAAATGCTCCAAACTCTCATAATACCGACGTTCGACCTGCTACAAAACACTGGTCTGAAACAGCACCCGGACACAGTCGACGATTTGTTCAGATTGTGCGATCGGTTTTTGCAAAAAGTGCCCTTGCATTTCATTCAGAGCTCGGTCATCGACTCGATTATACAGTGTGGCATGTTAGCGTGTTCGCTGGATCATAGAGACGCAAACTCGTCAGTGATGAAATTCTTCTCGAACTTGGTTCACATGGGAAGGACGTCGCAGAAGGAGCTACAGAAATGCGTAGCTCTCTTCAGCGCGAAAATCAGCCAACACGGCGAGGCGTTAGTAAACAACCTGGTGCATGCTAGCGTATTTTGCCTTCATGCTTACATGCTGCATGATGTCGCCAACGTTTTGTACGAGATGCTTAAATGGAATCGTGTAACGGTTGTCACTTGGCTGGAAAACGGACTGAATTTGCTTTCCCAAAGATCAACTTCAGCTACGCCAGCTCAGCTCTTACAGTTTCATAAAACTGTAACGGAGTAAGTATAAGCATCATATATTTTTATTGAATTTAAAATTAGCTATATATAAAACGTTCTTGAGTTCCGAATATAATCAGTTATTGTTGTTGTGCGTTCAGGGGTCAGTCACTCGATACAACTCATAATCTTTGCAAGTCGGTCCGAAAAAATCTTGTGCTAAGTGTCCATGTCTTATTATACTTTTTTACAATATTTTGAAACATAGCACCTTTTTAAGTATCTGGTTTGCAAAACACTCAGTTATGGCTGTTATCAAAAAGTTATTTTTTAAGGTTCAAAAATAGATGCAGCTAGATCCAGTAAATAGGGATGACGAGGTATCAATTCAAAGCCACGCTGACCATTTTAATCATCGCAACTGCTGATGTGTGTGCTGGAGCATTATTCTGATAGATCACAGCTTTCGTTAGCATTCTATACCCTATTTGCATTAACACAGTCAGTTTGAGAGCTATCCATTTCATCATTATTCATAATTGAGAAAGAGATGGCAAGTTTGGGTTTACGCTTATTAGCTCTAGAGCACACAATACGAATATACATTCGATATACTTATCATTACTCCTGTTTATATTTTGAACAAATTTATATAAGTTAAAATCATTATTATATTTTTTATATTTATTAATCAATCTGAGTTTTTAATAGTTAGCCAAGCTTTCAATAATTTGTTTTGGTATTGAGCTATTTTTGTAGATATATTTGATCACTGCACTGTATTTCATTCTTTTATCTTAGAAAAATTGTACAAACAAAAATTCAGAAAATTTCACAAGATTTACCTAAAACTTTGCGGACACTAATTACAGTTCACATAACCTAACAAAAACATAATGCTACCCTTTTTGTGTCAGATCTTATAAATCTCGTCACTGATATAATTTTAAATTAATCAAAGACCCCAGATACACTAATTGGTAAATGCGTATAATCTGTGTGAGATTGACTTAATCAATTATTACTGGCATATATACTGTTTATTTCCTTATTAATTTGTTGTAAGGAAAGCGCGAAAAAACGCAACTAATTATATTTTATGGAAAATACGTTTTTATAAAAGAAATTGTCTAATGCTTATTAAATTTATAAAACTATTCCAATATTTAGTGTTGATAGATTTTTAATTATTTGATACATTCGTGCAATATTAATGGATCGTTTTTCATTATTATAAATTTTGCAAATGAACATTAAAATATTATATCGAATAAAATATGTATTCAACTTACACAAAAATGTCAAGTCAATAGTGTTATAGATAAGTGCTATACGTTCCGCGTATAAGTATTATCATCGTTCTGACCCTGTTATCGCAAATAATATTATAACTATATTTATATTTTATACACAATAATATGTATTAATTTTTAATGTATATTTTTATTAAACATGATAAAATGTTGTTTCAGAGCTGATCGAGAAGCAAATATTGTGGACGCTCTTAGAGATTTTGCGAAACTATATCATTAAAGTACGCTGGCGCTGAAAGGCATTTTTAACCAATGAAAGTGTGAAATGTGAATATTTTAAAAGTTATTGAAGTACTAGTTCAATTATTTTTTTACTCTAATTTTCTAAAGTGACTTTGATTTTATATAAAGTTATAAAATTATATGCAACAAATAAAGTTATGTTATTTTAATCCGTTTTTTATTTTCATGTTTATTGTTATATATTTTATTTACTAATTTAACCATTAAAATTGCCATATCATTTTTTCTTTTATGTTGTCTGATGTATTCAATATATATATATATATATATAAATAAACATCGGTAAGATATAGTAACTATTAAAATATATAATTGATAATGATGTAATAAGGTGTGATATTGAATTTAACCGTTATTTTTTCCTAGAAAGCATTTAGAGATAAGATAAGAAAGTTAGATATAACAGGTTTGCTGTTATCTACCACATTTAATAAATACGATTGCGTTGTACAATCTACTCTTTTTGATTGATTTTTATCGCTGTAAAACACGAGTGTGAAAAAGATAATAAACGTAACTAAAATAAATAACATACAGAAAACAGGAAAACCTATATTTTTATTATCTACAATATTTTGACCTAGAAGCAATATGGAAATTGTGTAAGTTTTGAAGAATCAAACACCAGGTGCGCGTTATTGCATTTATCATCGCTTATATTAAAAAATAAGGGGTCCTTTTCATAGATTCATTGCAAAGGGTTCGTAATGTAATGTGCCTATTATAAGTTTAAGAAATACGTTGCATTAGCTAGCACAATAAAATGACCCTAGTTGTAAACTTATCCCCTCAAATAAACGCATTTTTTATTGTAATAAATTAATGTAAGCAGAAGCATATTTTGGCCTCAACAGACAAATTTCTAGGTAAAAATAATAGTGGAACTTTATTCGATAGTTTACTAGCGTAATTTTTCAGTTAATGCTATTTGTAGCCGCATTATTCTGGAGTAAAAAAGCAATTTCGTATAAATGCTATTTACTCACTACAAATTTTCACTTTTTAAGAAGAAAAAACATGACACGCGTTTGCCATAACCAATATGGTATACGACATTTTTAAAGCTTAACATTAAATGTCGACGGCACCCCAAAATCTCTTTAATTTATTATGAATTAATTTAAGAAAGAAGCAGTATAAAAAAACATATTGGAACATTTAAAAAACAATATATTAAATAAAAATAAAACGAAAATTTGACACAAAATAATTATATTAAAAAATACATAAGACGGCTTCCATAAATAATGTCGCAGCGTTTTTCTGAATTTGTACCCCCCCCCCCCTACGTCACAAAATGTCATTTAGCCAGATTCCTGTTTATTTCACATTGTCACAATTCCACTGACTCCTCGCCCCCTAAACCTGTTACATAATGTATGGAAGCCGCCTGATGTCCTTTTAAAGTCTTTACACATACATTTTCTGACTATATATTAAACTACATGTAAACCAAGTTATATTTCAATAAAATATTATTGAAGCGACTCGGTCTGTGTCTGATTGCCACCTATCACCATTCATCGTCAAAGATTATAAATTATACAACGGAAATTCTGCGTTATTTGTAGGACTGTAAAGTCGGCGGATTTAAAGCGGTCAGTGTAACCTAATTTAATTATGCGGAGCAGGTTCTCATAATTTCTTTTTCCGATTACATCCTTCTTTTGCATTGCACATTTTAATAATTTGCGACTAATTTTTTTTTTATCATACATAAATTATAAAATTAGGATGTTTAAAATTACATAAAACATTTTTTTACTATTATAAATAATTATAAATTTAAAAAAAATCATAACAGTCAAAGAAGTAGACGTGGCAATTTTTAACTTAAATTATTTAAATGACTTGATTTGAACATATAAGGATGCATAGAAAAAATATTTTAACTGCACCCTAAAATTGTGACTTATAAATCGATTATTAATACAAACACTGTACCATACACAATAATATTTAGTTATATTAATATTTAAAAAAGTCAAATGGTGTTTTGTAACTGATGTTTAGTAATTGCACATTGCTACTCGATGTAAGCACATCACTAGCTGTCAAAAATGACGGTCTTTTAACTTTGCCAACAATTTTATATTACACATTTAATAATGTTAGCCTCGGAGGAAACGATAAATTATTGTGGTGTATGTCATCAGAATCAGCTTCAGGCTATATAAAATTTAATCATTCGCAGTAATTAACTAATTAACATTCTTTGCAGGAAACCGGAATTCACCAAAAGCGTACTTTGGCATTTATTAATCATTTCATAATAAAGTCTGTAGAATTTGTTAACAATTTCGCCGTGCAATGTGAAAATAAACTAATGAATTACGAAGCCAAAATGCAAAAAGTGAAAGCTTCTCTTGCCATTTTAGAATCTAAGGTTAATTAGTATAAAAATATATATGTATACACACCGTAATAATTCTAAACCATATAATTTCTTTTTTAGCTCGCTTCTATCCCATCTCTCAACGAACAACAAACTATCTTACCAGAAATTGTCAATGAAAGCGTCAAAGAACAAACAAAACCGGATTCGCTTAACACAGAAGAGACTGCCCCATCAGATCCTCCAAGCATAATTGTCAAGAGTACAGAAGAAACAGTCGCTCCCAAAGATCCAAGATTAGATAGATATTATAAAATGATCCAGGTCGGTGTTCCGCTCCAGGCGGTCAAATTAAAAATGATACAGGAAGGAATGGATCCGAGCGCCATCGACTAATAGATCACAAAACTTTAACATTCCTATCTTTATATGACTTATTCGATGTATTATATTATTTTAATATCGGCAAATAAAGTAACCGCAACAATACTTTTTGATTTATGATTTGAGATGCCTAAATAAATAAAACGATCGTTTTAGCTTAAGATGTTTATTAAAACGTTTAAATTAGAACTGAATCATTTGTCCCTTCCTCTTCTTGTCTCCGCCCAATTCGAAATGTTTACATCTCTTCAGAGCGACCTGCGATCTGAACTTGCAGTCGGTGCATTCCAACCTGAGCACGATCTTTTTAGTAGTCTTGGCCTAAAAATAAAACAATACACTTCATATCACTACACGAACAAGACATTTGAAGTTAACCTCAAAACATTTGACAAATCACAATGTCGGATCATGCAGATTTGGCAATGACAGTTACCTTTTTCCTGAAGATGGGCTTCGTTTGACCGCCATAACCCTGCTGTTTGCGATCGTAACGCCTACGGCCCTGGGATGCCAATCGTTCCTTGGACTTTTTGTACTGGGAAACCTTGTGAGGCTTGTGTACCTTGCATTTCTTGCAGAAGGTACGACGTTGTTTGGGTACGTTCACCTGCGAGGAAATGACAATTTAAGATATGAAAAATGGCCATATTTGATCTAAAACAGACGATGGTGACAGATTCGTCGTGTAGAACTCACCATCTTTGCGGTGGCCGATTTCGAGAGGCCGGCTCGATACGACCCCTGGCTACAGAAGGACCTAACGACATAAACTGCGGCCATAATCTACACTGTTACTAAAAAACTAAAAATATATTAATATCAAATTAGAAAGTTAATCAACATATGATATAATATTATTATACCAATTACAATAAACGATTGTATCTACCACAAAAATATATAAAATTAACTAATTTAAATCTATTTAATTCATTTATTATTATGTTTTTATACCATCCCTACTTTAATTTTTTTGGATGGTGCGAGATATCTAAATTTATTAACATTTTAATTTAGCTTTTCTAAATAGGCTGAATAAAATTACTAGTACTTTCTAAAAGTATATGAAAATATTAATCTTCAGTAACGCTCTATTCTAAATTTACTTGAAGGTTTTCATTTTAATTGATTTTGACAATTTCTGTGAGATTTAGTTACAAATCTAGGACCACTTCAGTATATTCCCCCCAAATAAAAACTATTGTTTTAACCAATGAACGAAAAAAAGTATGTCTAAAATTTGATTAAAAAAATTACAAAACATTAAATGTATAGATACGTTTGATTTTCTAATTTTAGAATTATTATGCGAATACTAAAACGATGAGCATTATTTTGTTTAAATATGACAGTATCACATTGTAAACTTTTTTTATTTTAATTTAATTTTTATGAAATTTAGCTATATAATATTTTTCTTAATTTTTTTTAATTTTAATAAATTTACACAAATAATATCAATAAATGCATATACAATTTTATTATATTTTTTTATAAATGCAAATAAGTCAGTGATATTTACTAAAAAATGTTGTAGTCTGATATTATTTATTTTCAATATTTTAAATCTTAAATATGTTTTTTAAAAGTGTAATTAATTAAATATTTACCATATAATTTGCGTAAGCTAAATGTTAACAATTAAGTTTACCTCCTACCTTGTTTTTACTTTTCCGTTCTATTTTAATCCTATGTAGCTTTCCTTATAATTTTCTTAAAATTTAGGTATTATTTGTATATATTTTAATAAGGTAATATAAAACATAGTTTAGTTTATTCCATAATAATGTTTTAAATATTGGTTTGCGTTGATTTCTTATTTTATTTTATAATGAAAACTTACGTGTTTTAACGGAAAGATAAAATTGTGAAAACGAGAAAATATCAATCCTTTCATCGTTTTGATTTAATTTACTATTATTTTATACCGCTGGTCATCTTCTTTATTAATAAATTTATAAGAAAATCGCGTAAATTTCCTATAATAAATAGAGTAAAATAACAATTTGTAGTGCATATAATTTAACAAAGTTTAATTGAAAACCTAGAGTATTTTGTTGTGTAACAAATTGATTTACAAAATATTTACTAATAAGCAACATCTAAGAAAATCTTTTTTACTTTTCGTATTTGTTTTGTTCATTTTTAACTGTTGTAAATTAGCTTTGCAATCACAAAATTTTAACACCTAATATTTTCCTGGAATAAAAAATAGTTAACTATACTATTAGCTAAACTAATTTTTTAGAAATTTTCGGTAAAACTTTTAATAAAAATATTATGTAAATTTTAGTTTGACACGAATGATTTGATTTTTATTTGCACCTAAATTATAAATACTTTACTTAGATATATTTATTACTACACTGTCATCACAGAATTTGCCTTCCCAATGTTAATATTTATATGGTTCTAAAATTTTAAATTTCTTATAAATGTAAAATATTATAATGAATGTTTAAATGGTTCTGAAAACGCGAGTTTTGCTAGTGCAAATATTTATATCGTTTTCAAAAAATGATCATATTAATTATATGTGTATCACATTTTAATTAAATAAACTAGTAAATTTTTAATCGCTTCATTTGAAAATAATATTTTAAATTATAGTATTTTCCTAAATAATTTTTAATAACGGGGGTCAATATTCTAAATAAAACTATCAGCTTGTAAGATATATTCTAAAATTACCCGCTGAGGTGTATTTTATTAAAATAAAATAGCAACTATGATGAAATTTCGAAAAAAATTCTGTGCGCGACTTGACGGAAAAATATATATATAAAATAACACTTTTTTAATTCTCTTTTTATTGTCTAGGTAGAATTTTTCATATTTTAAAGAAAGCCCAGCATTGTCATAATCCTAGCTAATATAATAATATAATCAATTTTTGTAAAATTTCATAAAATTTCTCGCTGCCTGACAAATTTAATTGCGTTTAATTTTTTTTATCTAAAAATAATAAATATAATTTAGAAGGCATTTAGCATTTGACTATTTATTTTTTTGTTACGCTCGTTTACAACGAATACGATTCAGTAAATTTGTCGAGAATTGTTCCCTCGATCGTTTGGATGGTAGTTCGTGCAGTCTGAGGCGATTTAGTCGGAGAATGGTGCAAAATGCTTTCATTGTTTATGACTGATCGGTTCGAATCGCGGCGTTTCTCCCGCTCGAAGGGCGCAGAAGCGCGGCTCGCTCGCGATTGGTCGAGAACCGGTGCAGCCTCGGAACCATCAAACTCGGGGACGATTGTAGTCTCGAACCCCTCTTTTTGGCGCAGCGATCTCATCGACGAGCTGGTTTTAGGGGTACTTTGAGGGTTCGATGGGCTATTTTAAGGCAGTGGAGTCGAAAAAATACATCAGAAACGCTCGAAAGGTGGTTAAAGTCGAGATTCGGGCGGAGCGTCCTCGACCAATGGGACGGCGGCGAAGCGAGCCCGCGCCGCCTCTCCGTTTGAACTGTGGCAGCGCGCAGTTCTAGCCGGACGACCGTCGAAGTAGGTCGCGTCGACGAGTTCTCAGCGCGCAGTCGAAGCAGCCCCGCAGCAATGAGCGCCAAGGAGAACAACAGCGAAGTCGCGGTGGAGAAGGGGGCCGAGGAGAAGGCGCCCGCGGACAAGTGTGACCTGAAAGGCACCAAGCGGCCGAGCGAGGTGAGCGTCCGACGCGCTGACGGAGACGAAGGGGAGACGCCGCGTCGCCCCGGCGCGTCCCTAGCGCTTCGCTTTTCTCCGTTTTGTCGGTTCCGGCAAGCCGATCGCGAATTTCCGTCTTCGCGGTCGGCGTCCTACCCCCCGCTCCCCCCGCGGGGTGACGCCGCTCGGTTTCCCGCGCCGGCGTCGTCGCTTCGAGGCCGGGGCGTCGGCCCGAGACGCGGGCCCCCCCGAGCGTGCGGGGGCGCCGGCTGCCTCGGGAAGCGCGCCTATCGCTGTCTCGCTCTAACGCGACCCGCTTGTTTTTATGTCAATAGCTCGCGAGTGAGGGAGGGGGGGGGACGCGTGCGGCGCCCCCCGGCGAGAGCAGCGCCTCCCTCGTTGCGCGCGCGCCCGAGCGCATAACCTCAAAATCGCGCGCGCGCGTTCCCCCCCCCCCACACACATCACCGCCAATGTGACGCACGCTAACGGATTCCTAATGCGCTTTCAGGAGAAGACCCCCGAGGCGAAAAAATACAGAAAAGAGGAGAACGGCGGCGGCGAGCCCGAGCGTCTTGAGTTCACCGAAGAAGACGAGGAGGAAATCGAGGAGGAAGAAGAAGAAGACCTGGGCGACCCCGAAGAGGACGAACTCGAGGGCGAAGGTTAGCATCGCGCTTCGGTATCTGCGAATTCGACAAATGAGACGTCTCACGCTTTTCACTCATGTTTACAGACGAGGAGATAGAAGAGGAGGACATGGGCGGCGAAGAGGAAGACGAGGACGCGTAATACGTTTCAGAAGCGTACAAAACAGAGACTCTTTTCGCAGTGTTGTGACATGTGAAGATAAACGGCGATCCGACCGCTCGATCTTTCTCCCGACTCCGTCGCGCCCGAGCTCAGAAGTCGAGCGCGACGGACGTTTCGCCGAAAGACGACGGCGGTCGCGAACTTTTTATATATATATACATATATGTATTATTTAAACAGACGACGAGCGTCTCGATCGCCGTCCGCAACTCGAACGCCGCTCGGCGACGGAGGATCCGCCGAGCTCCGCGGGGACGTATATATTTTTGTATCAGTGTAAATTTCCTCCGAGGGAGCCGGCCTTTTATGATTATGTACAAATGTTTTCGAACTGTATTAAAATTAGGCGAATCGATCGTTTTGCGAGTACGCGTTCGACCGTCCGATGCCCATTTTTGTTTTTGTACCGGCGAGCCGAGTCGCGTTAACGATAAGATGTTTTTTTTTCGTTTATTAAGTTATGACTTAGGGGTAAGAAGGTTTTAGAGTTGTCGCGCGCCACCATATGTACGGTCCCCGCGACGGCGCCCCGTCGCGGCCCGAAGTCGAAATCTCATTCCAACTCGACCGAAACGATTCGTGCATATTTTTACATAAGGATGAATTTATTCAACACATAGGAAATTGTAGTTATAACTGTACCTCTTATAATTAACGTTTAAAATATTAAATGTATTTTCTTCGCAAGAGGGAGATAACGAAACGACAGGCCGCTTTTTACTGTTCCCCCCACCCCAACGGTCCGATCCCCGACGCCGCGGCGCGCGCAGCCCGCGCGTCGCGGTCCCGAGATTCGGCGCCTCTGGCCGGGCCGGCTATTTTCGATCGCCGATCGTCGACCCGATTCGATCCGATCGCGCGACTCCACGATCGATCGACCTTTGCGTCGGATTCTCCGGTTGCGCAATCGCGGAGGGGCGAGGCTCCCCCCCTCGGGCGCGCGCGTCTTTCGCGCCGATCGATGGACGCGACGCCCCGCGATCTATTTCCATCGGAGCGTCCGAGCGGCGCATCTGCTCCGGAAGCGCGGCCGCTTCGAGGAATTTCCGCGCACGCGCGCGACGCCATCTTGCGGCGCGCGTTCGAAAAGGTGTGCAATCGAGTTATAATTATCGCATCCGGGGCCAGGTGGCGCTCTAGACCGCCGCGACGCGCGATAGCGATTGACGCGCGAAGGAAAGTTTTCTCGTTACGCCGCGCAGTACTAAAATCGTTACGTTCGACCTCGAGCGCGTTCCTATTGTTTCTAGATAAAATCGATTCTGGGGCGGAAGCGAAAAAGTATGCGCGCTACGTTTATTTGACGCGTTACATTTATTTGTTAGAGATCTGATTAACGTTTTGAAAATTATTTATGTATTTATATCTGAAAGACATGCCACCAAGCGACAGATCGAACAAATGGAACTAGTGCTACATCGAACAAGAACATAGTTTTTGTAATGAAAACAATAATATCAAATATATAAGGTGACCGAATTTTGAAAACATTATGACAATAATAAAAAATCATTAAAGGTCATCACGGAAATTTTTGTCCAAAGAGGATAAAAGACAATTTGTTACGAAAGCCAAAAAATATCATCACGGAAATTTTTATTCAAAAACGGAATTTTGATTTGAAGAGGAATGAGTACTGCAGGAGCTAAAAAAGTTCATTTCAAAAATGTTTTGAGGAGAAATTGCTACGGGAGCACAAAAAAGGTAATTTTGGAACTTTTTGCTAATAAGCTATCTTGGAATTTTTGTTTGAGCGCAAATTGCTTGGGGAGCTAAAAGAAGGGCATTTAAAACATTTTTGTTCAAAGGCCATTTTAGAAAAATTTTGAGGAAAAATTACTAGGGTAGCTTAACACATTGTTGTCGGGTGATTTCGCGCATTGTTTCAAGCCTGGCGCGGGCCATTTCTTAGCAGCCGCGGAATTTCTCGGAAACGAAGAATTTCCGCGTTTGTTTTCGGAAACTCGCCATAACTTTTATACTATACAATATAAAATTATGAAATTTTAAACATAGACTTACCATAAACAGTACTATCAAATGAAGAAGAAACATGGAGGTTGACAGTTTTATATTCACTGAAAACTTGCGTTTATTTTGCACATAAAAGTACTATAAAAATGTATGTAATAAAAACACTAAATAAAACTAAAATATGGCACAATCTGTTTTTATGAATAGTTTTTCAACGTATGATATCTCTAAAAACACGTACCTCTGTGTAGAGGTATGTCAAAAAATACATAGCTACAGTTTTGGTCCAATTATCAATAATCAGATAAATTATCCACACAAAATTCATCCTCAGATTTATTTTTATCGGGTGAAAACATTTCGGGATGTAAAACTATTTTTTAGACAACCGAACGACTGAACATTTACGCGTAACGGTAATGATGTCTTTTTTTTATAACAAGTCACAGATGTCGCAATGACTGTTGCTTGTTATCTACCCCAGGTCAAGTTTCATTGGAATTTGTTTTGTTTTCTCACTCCCAACCATCCCTTCTTTTACATCAGGTAGAAAGTAATTCCTCGAAGTATCTTGAATAGAATTGAACATAATAGAAGATATTTGGGATAACAGGAATTGTTTATAGTTCGTTATTTAATTTTTTGTACGGAATAAAAATTCAATATCAAAATTAGTACAATATATTTGGTGGAAATGTAATAAATGCGACGACGAATAAAATAATGTCTTTACTAAATATCAAAGCAGTGACATCTAGCTGCTGACAACAAAAAAAATGCAGTTCAAATTACACGGATAAACACGTGAGCCGACTTCTAGCGACAGACTACAAAAAACGGATTTTTACGGGTCCCGCAATCCAGCAGCAGTTCCGCAAAAACGGAAAAATCCGTGTCCCGACAACAATGTGTTAAAAAAGTTTTCTTGGAAATTTTTGTTCACGGACAAAGGATAAAAATTCTGAGGGCGTCTGGTCACTTGAAACATAATTCTAAAGCAGCTAGGAGTCAAGTTTTGTTATTGCTCATATAATAGCCCAGAGAAACCATTATCTGAATAATAAATGCATCTATGGGGGTTGGGACAAAGACTAGAAAGCTATATGTTATAGGTTTGCAAACAAATCTTGAGTGAAATCGAAATTTCAGAACACCTGAGCATTTTGTATAATAGTCATGCATACTTTCGAATGATCATCGTTACCACAACATAAAACTTTAATACATAGGATAAAATACTTAACCTTTAATTATCGGACGGCCCACAAATGGCCACCTTGGAAGTTACGCTTTCACTAAGGGATGCACCAGAGGCGGGGTTAAACAACTAAATTGAGTTTCTATTCGAGCTTCATCAAAGGACTTGACACAGCACTTACGAGACGAATTCACTCTGCAAACACGGACTCGCCATTCTTAGAACTGTGAGGCTTGATAATTGTAAATACATATATCAGTACGAATTATATTTTTGCATTTAATCAACTTTATCAAACAGCTTTTACGGTGTGGTGTACGGACGGAAGAATTCTGAAACGCTAATGGAACAATATGAAAATCCATAGAAACAAGAAGGTGCAATGTTACATGTTACCTGATTGCTCTTGACAATACTATTAAATGAAAGAATATTGCGCGTACTCTTAAATTCGAAATTATTGAAGAACCGAACAACGATTTGTTTGAGAAAGTCACTGATGGAGCACTGAGCTCAATATGAAAAAATGGGCATTATAAGCAATTTAGAATAAATTCACAAACAATAAGCTGATTGCAATTTAATAACTATACTTTGTTGTTAATGCATTTTTACACAATACGCTTGTTATGTAAAAATATGTTGAAAGTTGATCATAATTCTTGTTATTGTACTTGTTAATTTAAATCACACTTGTATCAGTACATTCATTATAAGTCTAAGAAAAGCGCTTTGATGAGTATGGATCTTAAAAGAAAATTATCTATATTACGAAGACAAACGTTTTGTATGTACACTGGATGTCCACGACACAAGCATTTTTAACAAGGTGCAACTAAGAAAAACATGTGCTCATGATTTAGGAATTAAACGCATTTAATTTAAATTTACAACATGAAAACACCGATGATACTAGATTTTAAATTTGAAGAATTTGCTAAAATGATAAATTTTCTCGTAGATTTGTTGATTTCGACAAGATTGATCAATGATTCGAAAATTTCAGTTGAAATTTGATAGCTTGCTGTTAGAACTTCAGCTGGAGATAATATAACTGAAACGTAATCTTAATTTTTAACAAGCATTACAACGTCTTAAAATATGTAATTTTTACATCTCTCGATTCTGGTAAATTCGCAATCTTTATGATTTCACTCGAAAAAATCTGGTTATTTTTGGATCAACATATATATATATATATGTGAACAAACGTTTTATATAATGAATCTTAACACAAACTACTCACGTTCTAGTATTAATCATGGTTAACTATGTGAAGAAATAGCATCTCAGTAAATCTTATTTTTTTTGGAGTTTCAGTAAATATCTATCAATTATTTCCTAATATAGTATTCAATTAGCAGTCTATTCTTGTATTATACGTAAGTTATTAATTTGCCCCGATAGGCAAAAGAATTACATAATAAAAAAAAGGGTTTTCATAGTAAAGAACATGTGAAATAGTATCGATATTTAAAATTGTATCTAAAACTATTTCGTCTTAAATTTTTTAAGAAAGTTCATGCTTAGTTTAACCAATATTTTATAAACGAAATTGCTTGATAATTTAGTCACTTTCGATTAGTTGTGCTTTGCCATGTTCAACGAATTTAGTAGTCCATTGTTTAAATAGTAATCGATACTATAATATATAAATATTTAATAGTGATACATTCGTCGTAAATTGCATTGAGGTTAATTGAACTCTTAGGCTGCTATCTCACTGGGACGTCACAACGATGTAGCCAATAGCGTTTCCAAACGCAATGTATGGACGACATGGACTTGGCGACGTCGCCAAACCGTTACCAGGTCAGATACACGCCATACAATTATATACATTGCGTCTGGAGACGCTGCTGGCTACATCGCTGTGAGATAGTGGCCTTAAAGTGAGGGATTTCTTCTTCAGATGAATTTTTCTTACACATGTATTTACAAGTTTCATTGCTTTTGCGATAAGTTAACCATCGGTGAGTATAATTCTCACAAGAGGACAATTTAAACGTGCAATATATAAAATAATTGTACCGTAGAACGAATTATTTGTGCAGTACTGTTGGTCAGATTAGTTGCTAGCGAGCATTGGTCAGAACAGTGAATAACTGCAACGAATCCTTTTCCGAAGATTTACTTTACATAAATGCACAAACAATAAGTATTTATTTAAATGGATACATCTCTCAAGATAATTACCTGTTCAGTAGCACCCAGTCACATATGATATCCTTGTTTCAAATCATCATTAATAAGATAAAGTGTAAACTACATACGTTCTGAAATCTCGTTCTGCTTCTAAAGAAGTTTTTGGAAATAGGGGTTGCACTACTACTGCTTCTGCAAAACTATTTTGGCCTCTAACAATACTTTGTCACGAGTCGCATAAATTATGCTTTTCTTGAACTAGGTGTTGAATTATATTTTTTTACTTTGTATGACGTTTTTGCCAATACCTGTTAATACTGTCTTAAAACCTTTATTATGCCATGTGTTTCATACACAAACAAATATGTATAAGCCAAACCAAATAATGCATAGTGCTACATATGAAAGTAAATCAATAATATGGAATATAGATGATGCAGATTACTGTCGTGTAGTAATAAAACTACAAAATTTACTCATTTGTTTGCTTGGCAATTTTTTTTAAAAGTTTGATGTTTCATTTAAGAGATGCGCTTTACTTTGCCACACAGGAAAAAATTATATTATTAATTTATGAAAAAATAATTAAAATTGCGTATACAATCAAATCACATTAATAGAGAGCTACGTAATTTACAATTTTCAGGAAATCTGATCTACGTTTCTAAATGTTTTTTTCTACATTTGTTTCGATCTCTAATTTTAAATCTTCCAAATTCTAAATTTTCCAAAAATCAATAAAAGATATGTAATATTTTATTGATTGTTCCATTGTTATATAAATATTTTAATAGTATAAATTTTTAAGGCCTCGAGTTTTTTTGGTACTAAATGATAGAAATTGTCTTTTTCAATATTGCTCAATTTTTTTTATCTGGAATACTGGAATGAATGATCAGGTGTTACAATGTTTTTTTTACACATCTACAAAATTACGTAATTTTTGAAGTTGCGAACAGCCTAAATATGTTAAATACTTAAATGTTATGACTTCGCGAGAGTGGTCAAAATACACCGTATGTCATCGCGAGAGTGGTCAAAATACACCGTATGTCATCCATATTAAATTACAAATCGGCAATGGCTTTGATTTTCACCTTGAATCCCAGTCAAATCGTATAATAAATTACCTATCATACTACAGTAGTGTTAATCACGAGCGAGATGTCGCTCACTTTGAACTCCGCTGCATTGTGAATCAAAAAGCGTTTATTTTTTCACTTAACTATATAAAAATTCTTTACATTAAATATTTACAATTTCTCACGAAAAAATATTTACAAAATTTTGTCGAGCGAGTGAAAAAGTCCGTCAAATCACTGTCAGTTGCAATCTCTCCAAACATTGCGCCGTTCAATCGAGTAAGAGACTCGATGTCCGTCTCAATGCGAGTTTCTCAGCCAAAGTATTTTAGAAATTACTATAAACTGGAAGTGCTGATGTACAGTTATCTTCAATTTTTGAAGGGTTATAGTCAATTTCTTCACCCACCCCCCCAAAATTAGGACACTTGTATTTAAATTTTTATAGAAATGTTCCATAATCGGAAGTATATCACTTTTTATTTGACGAAAACAAACTGCTGATAAAATGAATGTCTCGCTATATGTCGTAAGGGCTCGTCCTCAGTCCAGAGAAGCTGTCCGTCAAGACCTCATGTTCGAGGTCAATTCTACCCTCTGGGTTCGGATACAAACTCGGCTGAAATGAGTCGTCGATAATGTTATTAAGCTCAGCCGAGTTCAAATTCGGCAGGGTAGCGTCCATGTTGAACAGGTCTCCCATAGTGTTGTGCTCGATGTTGAGCTGAACGGGTATCGCTTGCGGCGCGTTTGAGTAGATGCCGATCGGGTTTCTCGCCCAGTTCTCGGTTCCGTAGTCTGAGGACGGAGACGGGACTAAGTACGAGGGCTGCGGAGAAGGCGTACCCTGCACAGTTCGGTACGCATCTCCGAAATTCGCTCGGTTTCCGTAAGACGTGGAAGCTCGATCTGAATTGTAAAAATTGAAAATTAATGTCATGCGAAGATTGCTCTCACACCAGAATCTATTTTCTTACCCATTGGTTCTAATTTAACTGTTTCTGGAGGTAAAATATTGAACACATTCATTCCGATCGTCAAGTGAGCCGAGGGGTGAATTTGCGCCAGAGGATCCATACCTATGCAGAGATTTATCATTAATACAATCGGGCAATAAAAAACTGAAGTCGTGAAGTCTATACTATACTCAGATTCGAGTAACCTTTATTTGATCACCAACGCTTTTATTTGATATGTTACTGGAATCTGACTATATGCACAAGAAAAACTCAAAATAACCGATTGATAGTCGTTGATTTGCAATATGAGTAATACAGCTTTTGACTTTTAAATCATGCAGATTTCTGAGAAAGAAAAATTAAATTATATTTTATGTAAGCAATTTGTGCAAAAAGTATTTTTTTTTAAGATGCTGTGTATTAATAATATTTTGATAACCAACGACTAGAAAACACTCGTGCAATAATTAAAAAAAACACCCACACATAAAAATAAATAATGTAAGTAAATACATGCATAATATTGTTAGTAAATGTATTAAAATAAGCATGTTAAAAGCATATGTTTTTAGGCTTTATAAAACAAAATTAGATTTTTTTATGTAAAAATACTGCAAAAATGTGACACGAATTTTTAAATGTATGCAAAACTAAAACACAAAAACTAACTAACGTAAATCAGAGGTTCATACCTTGATGATAAATTCTAGTCTTCCGAAAATAGGTCAGGTCTAAAAAACTCTTTTCATTTTAAAGATATTTATTTTATTATATCAAGCAAAAAATTAACTAACTTCTTCATAATATAGTTCAACAGAAATCGTCTTCAGAAGACAACTTAATAAACTTTCGAAATACACATACAACATTTCATATCCTTAAGATTACGATGAGTGAAAACATTGACTAGGCCTTATGCGACTAGAATACGCAAATATAAGACATATACGCTATACACTTGTAAATATACATATAAAAAACTGTATAAACATATAAAACGACACCAGCACCATAGAATATATTGCACGAAATGAGTTAATCGTTCGACGATGATTAGATTAATGATGAGATTGAGCCCGGCGACGATAGATCCGTTGCGATATTGAAGTGAGCTTTGCATAGAAATATATAAAGGACGGAGTATCGATCCATTCTGGATCGTCGACTTACTGGCTGCGTCCCGAAGCGGCGGTGGCAAATCCCTAAGGTGACGTAAGTTCGTATCTCCGCACAACTTGGGCTGCTTACGCCTTAATTCATCTATTTGCAACAAACGTTTCTGATTAATAAAACGAGTAAACAGAATACAAATTCACCGCTAAGAGTAAATTAAATTTCAGTGTTGCGACTGGGTTGCGCGGTCAGGGGAAGCTTCCCTCCCTCGACTGGGGAATAGTAACAGCTGAGTTCGTCGAATTCAGAAGCCGTCGCGTGAGGAGCTAGCGCCATGTATAAAGCGTAATGCTCCGCCTCCGTGAGGTCTAGGTTGTCTTGTAATTTTTTGAGAGCGGACGCGTCTATCGCGAGGACGTTTTCGGCGACTAGAATAGTGTCTTTACTAGTGGGAAGTAACGGCATTAGATGATTGTTATTGTTGTTGTTTAAGGAGACGGACGAGTTATGATTGTCGTCGCCGTGCAAAGAAATGTGCGTTATGCTATCGGTGTAACGTAACGAAGTCCCCAAAGACAGGTTGCCAGTGGAGCCTTTGAGAGAAGTGCGAGTCGTTTCCTGTTTAAATCTGGCGGGACGTTGGCCGGAGACGCTGCTAGCGCTTCTACCGACAGATTTATTGTTAAGTTTTCCGTCGGCGCGAGGAGGCGATTTTTCTTTTTGCTTTCGATTAAAAATGCGCGATAAAAACGACTTTTTCTTAGGTGGAATCGCGGGTAAGTTCGCCGATAGACGATCGACGGAGCGAGTTACGGTGGTTTTATGAACGCGGTCGTTAGAGAGCATCGAATTATTAGTGCGTTCGAACTTTGGAGAATGTTCGATAGGCGGCGTCGATACGGTTTGAGCTCTCGGACGCAAAACTTCTATAGAGGGAGCTTTTTTTATTCGTTTCGGCGGCAAGGGAGGGAGCTTCTCTTCTGTATCGCGCTTCAGGGGCGTCAATTCGATGATGGGCCCTTTTTGCGTGATGACGTCTTCGTAAGAGAGATCCGGTATTGCAATAGGCACTGGATTTTTAAACGCCAGCTGTAAGCTAGAATACGTGTTACGTTCGTCGAAATCTTCCACTTCCATGCTCTTATCTGGTACGTTGTCGTTTAAAATCTCCATGTTGTTTAGTCTAGTTTGATTATCTGAATAAATTTGGTCCAATTCCGCCACCTGATTTAAGAGATCGTTCAAGTTTCCGTCGTGATTCACAGTCTTGCGTTCGGTTTGGGAACGTATGTCGTTCGTTTTGTTCGTTTCGTCAGTCGGAGTGGTCAAGTCGACGGTGAAAACGTCATTCGGATTGTTGCGGACTGGTCCTGTCGTAACGTCGTCACTGTTATTGTTACCGTCGATGATGATCGACGATAGGGAATTGGAATCGTTCACCTGATCGTTATGAATCTGTTTGGACTTTTGAGTCGGCTCGGACGCCAATATCTGTTTTATGAGGCTATAATCTGTCTTGCGGCGATGCGTCAAGAAACTTGTCCTACCTGAGTTCATTAACGCTCGTAATTCGAAAGGTAACGGTTCGCTAGTGGCCCCGTCGGACGGTCTTTTCAATTGGATGTAAACCTAAAAGAAATTAACGACTTATAAGACGTTTATTATTTACATCGGAATAAGTAAAGAAATCGACGATACCTTTACGGATTGATTGATTTTGAGATAGTCGTCGTATCTGGGCGATCTGAAAGTGATGGCGACTTGTTTGTGAACGTTGGCATGCTGGAAATCTCCCCAACCTTCCCAAACGACATTTCCATCCTTCTCTTCGTAAAATCTAATACTTATATCTTCTTTGGCAACCTGTCGATAAAGAAATTTATCGTTAATTATATTCCTTTTATCTGAATACGATTTATCTGTGTTGATTTACCTTTTCGCACAGTAAAATAATTTCGTGCCCTCCGGCCGCTGGCGCCGAACAATGACTCATTTTACATATTACTAAATCGCTCATAGCTTTTTTGTCGAATATTACGTCCGAGACGACAGGCGTCAATGGATGAGTGAACCTTCCTTTTTCGGGACCCTCTAGAAAGACTTGGAAACATAATCTGACCGCGTTGAGATCTATACTAGTTGGTTGTGTTCGATGAGTAAATCCAGCTGAAACGTAATTTTTTTAATGAACGCCATAAAAATATATATTTAAACTCTATGTGTTCAAACTTACTTTTGAAAGGATCTACTCTAATTTCTTCACGCACGCGTAACGCTTCGTCAATGTCCTTCTTTTTAACGCATTGTATACCGAGATTACTAAACGAAACGCACATACTTTCAGAACTAATTTCTACCGTACAAACGCCTTTTTTACAACCATCCTTTCCGACTAAATTATGAGGGTGAGGTCTAAAAATTTATCATGTCATTAATAAATATCTTATGCGAAAAATCTCATATTATCTGAATAGTACCTGTAGGGCGGATCTTTAGTCACGCAAGATACGACTACTACGGCTCTACCTTTATAACCGACGATTTCTATAGTAGGATATGTTTTGTTTTCTGGAGTACTGTGAATTCCAGGTATAGACCCGGCTGATCTTCCTTCGCATTCATATCGAAACCTGAAAATTAGAGATTCTTCATTAAATATAAATCTTTTGCTTGTGAATGCTGCATCTTTACCTGAGCGATTTCGATGCAGGTTGTTCTACAACTTTCACGTGCGCAACTCTACGTCGAGATTGAATTGGTTGCGCTTGCATCGGTGGATTAACGGGGCCCGGCATCGAACTGACTCCGCCGAACATGTCCTCTCCGCACAGCTGCACGTTGGCTTCGAAAGATGGATCGGTGTTTTGTATGGCAGCAACTGAAAATTGTTTTTTTTTCAGAATTATGATATTGGGCATTTTTCATTTAAATAATAATAATGAAAACAACCGGTAAGTCTAAATAAAAAAAAACCTTACAGATTTTCTAAAGTATAATTTCGTAAAATAAATAGCAGATTGCCATTATAAAGTTTTATTGAAGATAAAAGTGATTAGATTGATTAAAATCGATTGAACTAATAATATAAAATTAACCTAAAGTTGTATTATCACTTACTGACATCACTAATATGGATATTTGACGGTTGACCGATATCTTCATTGTTTACACCGCCGCCAAGTAAATCTTCCTCTAAAATTTTATAAATCATATTTATTTTTTGGAATTAGGGTGTTGCACAAATCTCGAGAGATCCATTTCAAAATGCTATATTAAATTTGATATTGTTTTTATCTAATAAGTATAGAATGCAACAATAATTATTTATTTAAATGTTATGTTTGATATTAATTTTTGAGCTGTATGACTCTCTCGAAATCTGTCGCGCTTATTTAGTGATTAAAGAATTAATCGTGTATTTATATTAAACATAGATAAACCAAACAACCAATCAACGTCTACTGCGATTAATAATATAATTATAGAATATGTCAATATCTATCATTAAAATAATACTTTTTTTAAGTCATGCTTTTTGGAATGGTAATAAATAATAATCAAATTAGTGCATTATCTACTTTGATATATTAGGATTTTATTTTAGTGATATATTCAGGAGTCGAAAGGTACAGATTTCAATAGAGGGCAGCTGGAGCGAATCTGGTTTCGCGTCGAATCTATTTTTGTCTGTAACTCTCGATATTCACAACTCTGCATGCATGCTCGGTGCTTATTTATTTCAAGATCGATTTGTAAACAAACTATGAGTACATTTATACTGAAATGAAATCTTAACGAAAAACGTAAAATATCAATCGAAAATAAACACGCAGATAAAATAATAATCTTTTGGAATAGGCACGATCGCGAATCTTTACATTTTTTATTTGTGTATATATGTATAATATATAACATTTGTTCTCGTGTGACTCAAGGGCTCTATGCATATTTTATATCAGTTATATTTAAAAAAAAGTAAGTAAGTGTCTTTTAGTATTTTTGGGGTATGGTTTTCAAAATCAGATTTGACTAAATGTGGATTGAAAAAGGACTGATACTGTAGTATTTATTCTTAACTGCTGTAAAGCAAACTATAGTGGTAACTCTCAATACTCATTACTACTACTACTCAAGCACGTACGGTGAGATACACATACCTTTTCGCTCGTTCGCATGTTAAGTGACGAGAGTGAGTGAGAGATAAGGGTGTGCGTTACATGCGTTCCGCACGCCCACCTCTTCTCACTCACTCTCGTCACTTAACACGCGAGCGAGCGAAAGGGAATGTATCTCACCATACGCGCCTACTACTACTAAGTGGATTTTTTTTCTATAGTCTTATAACTATTTCAGAATTTGATTTATTATATTAGGCCCTTTTTGCAATTATTTAATATATTAATTGTAAAGTCCATGTTAACTGACATATACGTAGTTTCGCGATATTTATAACAATAGTACTTTTTATTAAAAATAAAAAATATATAACAATCATTAATTTCGATTATAATAAAAGTTGAAAAACGCTAACTTTCAATTGGGATTTGAATCAATGTCTTTCAGGTTTTAGTCGACGACTTGTACCATTAAATATATAGTGATGGTATACTACACTAATATTTAAGAGCACGCACAAAATCGAATTTATAATAGCAATAAAATACACTATCGTCTATCGTTTATCCACATAAAAAACATATTCTAATCAATAAAATTGTTAAACTGTGTATATTACTTTTTAGGTCACTGGTGACTAAATCCCCGGGTTTAGTAGATAGTATATAACTCATTTCGACAAAAATATGGGTAAAATATTTTTTAAATAATTGAGGCTGGTAGCGACCGGACTATTATTAGCGCGATTTCGCTATCGTAACAACTAAGCTATCCCTTAGCCTTTTTATAAATAAAAAAAAGTGTTTGCCCCATTTCATGATGTATGTAAATGCCGGGTCAGTCGAATATATTTTCGAGTATGATGACCGTTTCGTTTGTTGGCCGACGGCCCATCGGCCCAAGCGATTCTCCGTTGAAACTTGATTCCCGTTTTTATCCCCGTCTCAAGGCGAACGCTTTCCACGAAAACTCGAAGTTTAGTTAAAAGTTTCAACGTGGAAACTCGTCGTTGACGATTTCCTATATAACAAAGTATTGGAATCAAACCGGTCAACATCAAGGTCCTCCGACCTCATGGGCAACTTGTCGCATTTTAGCAGTAGCGACTGACCTTCCTTTAAATAGAGATTCGTAATCATAACATAAATTCAAATCAATCTCAGCAAAACAAAACGTTGCGTTTTAAGCTATTACGGATGCTATAATTGAATTTTAAGTGTTTTCGAGGAGGTACCGTCTATCTATTATGTCGCATTCGAAGGTATAATAGAAGGTGTCTTATGTATAATATGTATGAATAGCTACGAATGCAGTATACGTGGAAGAATAGACGCATATAGCATTCTTACAACTACAACTATGAATTAATCTCTAGTTCTGTCTAATCAATTCTAATCGTATTGTTTAGTAAATTTCCTCATTACTCATCCATTCGATTATTGAATATAAAGATCATTCAGAAGAATGATAACGATTAGCATATTTATAAGGCAGTAAGTTTCGGGAATTTTGCGCCTACTGCTTATCGCTGTGGGTTTTTGAAATACTACTTTTTTGGGCAATCGGGAAAACCTGACGGAGATGATATTAACCATACACCGCCTGAGTCAACTAGGTTAGGCCATAAAAGAGAAATCGGTAAGTAATTGATTACGATAAGGTCTCGGTCATTTTGGCAAATTTATAAATTGCGTTTAATGTTTTTTTTTTATGTATATCCTTCGTCAAATTACCAATAGAATTTTCTAATGAAATATTGTTCTTTTCTATCTAAGAAGTTATTTAAAAGCTTTTATTTACTATTAAAAACATTACATAACTATTCAACTGCAATTTAAAAATATCTCAAACATAAAACTTCGTATTTTTGATATAAATTATAAAATTGTAATTGCATAATAGCGTAAGAATTAGTAATATTATTTAGGTGATTAATCTCATCATAACTTTTCTTTTATTTTGATCGATTCGAAGTTAGATATATGAACTGAAAAGACAAACGTGAAAGCTTTCTTAATAACGATAAGCGAACCGGGTCAAAAGGCGAAACAACAGGAACAAAAATTTGGCACACAATCAAAGACGCTATTATTTTCAGTTGCGGCTATTGTCGACCAAGTCTCAGTAAAACACTCCACTAAATAATCTAGAACTGAATATTAGAAACGGAAGAAATTTTTTCGATATTGTAGAATGACAATCCTCAACGGAAATGATCATTGAGGTTCAATTTGTCATTGAAAATTATATCGATGTCGTTAATTTGTTTTTGAAGTAAAAAAACGCGATAAAATGTCTCAAAACATGCATTAATTATTTTATTTATAAAAGAAAGTAATTGAGAAAAAAACACGGTTTTAATTAATATTTAAGAAATGAGTAATGATATCAAATCTACTCATATATTTTATGAAATTTATTTAAATTAATGGTATGACATACCAATGTATCGATTCAATTTCGAATATACATATATATACATAATATAGAAATATGTATGTATTACAAATTTTAAATAAATGTTAGAGAATAAGACTGGATTAAAAATATGTGTTTTTAACCATAAATTATATGATATAGGACAGAAACTTTTTATTATTAGAAGGCGTAAAGATGTTTATATCAAGATTACAAAAATTAAAACGAAACACAATCACGAATATTCATTTTTTGTAAAAAAAAAAAGTTAAGAAAAATCTCGCTGCGCGATCAATCACATTTTTTTATGTATTTTATTGTTCTTAAAAAATATTACAAGGACATATATCAATGAATTCAAAACATTTTTATATAACACTATAAAAAATATTTTTCTCAATTTCCCGAAGTTCATTTTCACCTATTTTTTCCATGTTTATAATCCAATCCTTTCGCATTGTCTATTAAATTGATAGACAATGTGAAAGGATTGGACGTAATACATACAAAAATAGGTGAAAACGAACTTCGGGAAATTGAGAAAAACATTTTAGAATCTACTATACTACATTCTACTAATTATTATCATTAAAGGGTCAATCGCTACTAGTGTTTCTTATCGAGAAAAATGTCAAATCGAGCATTCTCATTTCTCGAGAAATTTTATAAAGTATTTTTTATTATATAAAATTAAATTTGTACGAATATTTTTAAATAGTTTATAATCACTGCCCTTTTTATAACGCTGCATAATTAAAGGCGAGTTCACGCTTAATATACATTCTTCTTGGAAGGTTTTAATAAGGGTCTGGGTATGTCAAAAAAATGTTTACAAATTTTTAACACTCGAATTCGCCTTATTTTTACAATAAAAGAAGACACTCAGATAAGAAACTTTTCCGAAGGTGTTTGTGCCAGATGTTTAAAAATATGCACATATTCTCGGAAAATCGAAAGTTTTTGAATGACTAACAATTTTTTGCGATTTTCTATAACTCTAAACAGCCGGCGGATTTATCTATGCTTTGGTGATCTAAGAACCTTCTCATTAAGAATAAATTATGCATGATAATCGATAATCCAAAATCTTTGTTGTTTTTGTAAAGTAGCAACAGCTGTTACGATTATTATTGACAGACGAATGGGCCTTAATTTTTTTGTTAAAACATTTGGAAAATATCAATTCTGAGCTAAGCTTGAAATTTCAACGGACAATTAAAGAGAAAGTACATACTCGAAGAAACCAGACATTGATGTCATTAATTAAATATTTGCAAAATACAGAATCTAGCACCAGTCAAAAAAAATAATGATTTATTTAGTTATTCTTCAACTAGATTGGGAAAGAAATTATTCGCAGATTATTTAATGCAGGACCCTCGTGACTCCATTAAATCATTAGAATCCATTGAAGAAATTGAAAATTTACCATTGGCACAACAATTAGAGAAAGCTTTTTTTCAGCCTCTGAGAGTAGTGTAAAAAAACCAGCATCACGGATTACGGATTACCGGAGAAAGAATTCAAAATATTTAAATTGACGGGCAGGAGCACTAATAATTTACAGTGCCAAATTAATTAAAAATCAATTAAACCAACATGAACACAAAACAAGAATAATTTTTCCACAGCCGAATTTTTTTAATAAAAAAAGAACGAGGATGTTTGATTCTACTTTAGATGGCATGGGTTTTCAAAGAGTAATTTTAAGAATAATATGTAATAATGAATCTGTAATACTTTACTGTATTACATACATTTTTCATTCTTCAAAGTTTCTCGAGAAATTTGAGAAGTGAAGAAGAGAATTCTCATTTATAAAGAAATAAAAATCATCGAGAAATCAGAACGCTTAATCTCTATCAAAGGTCATTTTTGTCATTAATGTTCACGATCTTATATATAAGAGAAAGTTTTATGTTACGTAAACAATATTATCAAAAAATATATTGAATAAGCAACTTCACAAAAAAAAAAAAACAAGGGTCTTTTAAACTAACTTTTTCCGCAATCAGCATTGGGGTTATTTTACTCATAAACGGCTATTATATAAGAATTATCATACAAAAAAAATTATATTTTTCTAATAAATTAGTATTGCCATTTAATTTCTCCTTACAGTGCAAAAAAAATCTGCGCGCTCCGGTGATGTACACTCAGTGTACATGTAAAAATTGAGTGATTTTTGAAATGTAAACATTATTACGAAATATTCATTATAATAATATCAAATTAACGTACTAAATATTTATTTAAATAAATAATATTGAAGTAATATCTATGAAAACTTCACTTCCGTGCTAAGCAAAAAACTCCAACTAGTAACTTTGACTGCATTGGTGAATTGTTCCCTGATTCTGTTGTCAGAATATTTATTTTGTCGCTTCTGATAATTACTTATATATTGTATATAATTTAATATGTAATTGTATCGAGGAGAAATAACCTCTGATATGAAAATTTTATTCGAGTTATAAATATTCACATAATGTACACTCGGTGCACATCACAGAAAATAATAGTCTGTATAGCGTGTAAGCATATTTTTCTTTGAGAAAAATATCAGGAGGAAAGTAGCCGCAAAAAATAAATATTAAAATTATTTTCTTAAAAAAGTGACGGAGAACTAGAGCCAAACTAATATATTTGTGAAGCAATATTTCTTTAGGAATTTTATGTGAATATTTGAATCCTATATGGACCACAGTGCTTTTAAATTTCTATCGTGTCTAGAAGATCGGAATTAGTGATTATTATTTAATTATAATTTTGATCGATCATCACAGATTTACCTAGATTTTCCTAATCTCACGGATGAATATCGCGATGAATAATTAAAATCGAGCTAGGTCGTACATATCTGGTATTGAAAATTCTCTAATGAGTTAATACAGCTCATAGAGAATATCTTATATGTATTAAAAAATAAACTTGTATTTATATTTTAATATCATACCTATTTTAAAAATAAAAATATTATTTAAACACCACTTATTATTCTTTACTGGTTGTTGACATTTACACAATATTCGTCTTTCTGGTGCTTAAAAGTTTATTCAAATCATTCACAAATTCATCAAAATATGTTTATATTTTAGCTTGTCTTCAAATGTTTGTCAGCTATATACATATATTGGATCAACGTTTGCGGAAACATAAATATATACTTTTTTTGTCTATTTCTAAATCGTCTAATACAGTCATAAGATTAATAGCGCAAGGCGCTGAACTGATCCAGAGACGTGGCTTAATTCCCGCAATCGAATTTTTATTTATAATAAAATAAGCCGACCACAGCTGCATGGTGACATCCACAGATTCTCAGACTTTAACCCAGACAGTTAACCCGTTGTATTGCATTGGGCTAACGCATGTTTTGTTGTAACTCATTATTCTATATTTTTTGATACCATATAATCACGATTATATTGAACTCAATCCGTGAGTTTAGGAAAAGTTAAAAACACCTAATATAAGATAATCAACAATTCCGATCTCCCAGATTCATCGGGGCTCATCTGTTGTTAGTCAATGATTTTTACAACTGGTCTGTTGAGCTGTTGAAATAAATATTTTCCAGCTATATCAGAGACGATTCGGTAACTTAATCATAATATCACTGAGATCGGTAAAAGTTTTCTGCAGTTAAAAGTTAACGCAGTTCTAGATACAGAACGTCATAAACATAAAGAGCAACTATATATATTTAAATATATTGTTACATAAATTGAATCATTACTACACACATGTAACCAATAAAAGGTAGCCTTTCAAACCCACTGGCAAATATAGCTAAAAGGTTATTTTATCGCGCAAGGTGAAATTATTTTTTTTGCTCTGTAGAGAAAATGTCCGTTAAATTATTAATTATCTACACACTATCTATCTTCACAAATTTGGGTAACATTAATCATAAGCGCGTATTTACCAGAAATTCAGCTGCGCAACGTAAGTCGGTTATATCAACGCAATACGTGCACAGAATATGCAGCTAATTTTTTTGGGTATTTTATTGTACTGTCATTTCCGGAAAAATACGCGGAGATAAACTTACACACGAAAATTTGAATAGTTTTACCTATAAACTGTTATTTAATTTGTCATGCAGCGGCAAATTTGATTTCATTAGACTCTTTTAAATTAGCCAAAATTGAAATTTGTACGTTTTGACAAATTTGTGAAGATATAAAAATGGCGTATAAGTTATTTTTTTACTTAACCAGGTAGTTTTAAAAATCATTAACTTTTTTATAAAATACATAGCAGTTTTATTGTTAATATAAACATATCACTAAATGACGTTTTATTACTTCTTACTGAAATTTTGAGTTTTTGTAGTAAATGGATTTTTTTTTATTTTACACGAGTATACTCGTCAACCGCACCGAAATAGAATTTTGGATTGTTTGTGTCATTTTATAAGTAAAATATCGAAATTTTTAGTTGCACGTTCAATTCAAAGTACGAATTTTCTCAATAAATAAAATCTCATAAAGCAACTTTGAAAAAAAATCAACGCAGTTTCTACAAATACTATTGTTTTTTTTACACACAAAAACCATGCCGCTGCTATACAGAAATTAAAAAATATTTTTTTAAATTTATTAACTAAAAAATCACAATTTTATACAGAAAAAAATAATCAATGTTTACGGCTTTTTCCCGTAAGACTTTTTACTGCTAAGAAAGGGCTAAACTCGATTTTTTTCAATAGCATTAACAATTTTAGAATTTGATTTTATATCAGCGTTTTAGTTTTTTTTATTATATTGTCATATAGACAGCAAGAAAAAATCACGTTAAGCAGTTCAAGTAGACTGTAACTCTCCAGGACGCCTTTTACGATTTATACTAATTAAAATAGTGGCATTTGTACCCGATATAAAACCCATGGAATATATGAAAATATATCAATTTTAAATCCAGTCAAGAGTAAATTTTGTCATAAAACCAAAGTAGGATAGAAAAAATGACAAAATAAATATTTCAGAACCACTTTTGTTTCGCCTTTTTTCGTAACGTGAAACAATTTTAATATTTGAATTTGCTTATCGTGAAAACACGTTAAATGGCTCACTCGTCACTGAGACGGGTGAGACAAAAGATTAACATAAACTTTATGATGTACCGACCACTGTCAACTCTCGCATCATACAATTGTGAATGAAAATTTTATAATCTTCTATTTATGGATCAGTTAATTGTACACGCAGAAATTGAATGCTGCGAGCGTTGAAAATGGAACGGACCATTTCTGTATGATTATTTATCGGTTATCTCAAAACGATTGTGTTAAATTTTAGTGCAGTTCGTGACAAATTAAAACAAAAGTTTTTTCCTCTCATATCTTGTTACATTGTAAAGCATATTTTCCTCTTTCAGCCCTGAAAGAGGAAAATATGCTTTACAATGTAACGTTATTATTAGTATGATTTTTTAAATTTGACAGTAAAAATTATTATCGATTTGAATGCCGGTGTCTGCTTACAAATGACGACATGAATGCCGCTAGAACGAGGGTGTCCGTTTCTAGTTTTGTAAAATTATGAAATAATTTTTTTCTGTACTTTTTGTGTATTTACTTGTAAAAACTAGATTTCATTTTTTTCTATAATAAAGTGTTTTACACAAAAAAAATAAAGAAATATTTTTATTAAATCATCTATATTTTGCATTCTTAGCATACACCGCCTAAATTCGCTTGGCACTAAAAAGGTTAAAAGTGTTTGACCAATTTATTAAATTAAGAATAGCATGTTTCATAAGAAAGCTAACGATTTTTTTTTATAAAAGATACATTTTTTTTGTAAAATTATATTTATTCTGAAAAATTATCTTTTTATAATCAAACACGATACTTACAAGATTTTTTAAATAACATATTTAAAATTTTCACGTTACGTGAATTGTACCTCAACATTTTCTTTCTGAAAAATTTCATTTTAGTTTAGATTAAATCATAACTATATTTGCAGCCCTAAAAAGTTACTGAATATGTTTAGTAATGATTAGAGAAACGTATTTTGAGCATTCTATTTCGTAAATTATATTCATTTTGAAAAAGGAAACATACTTTGTGCAAGCAAAATCGAGGTGAAAGATAAAATCAGTCAATTTTACTTTTAAACAAAATTTCTATAAGAGTGAAATAAGTCATTTTCTCTGAAATTTAAATTTTAGCATAATTTAAAAGGGAAACGGCACTCAAATATCTACAAACAAATAAATATTTATATATTAAAAAAAAATATTTCAAGTTTCCACGATGCCTGAAGAATTTTATAAAATTGTAGTTTAAAGTAAAGTATTAAAAAATTTAGCGCTGCGCTTCAAATGGGTCTCATTTTAATTCTGATTAAAGATAAATTATATTTGCAGCCCAAAACATAAGACATAAAGTTTAAAAGATTAAAAAAAATAATTCATTTTTGATAATTTAAAAGGAAGGTAACACTCAAATATTTCTATTCATAGAAATTCGGTTTTTGCCGTGAGGACTTTTTTATGAATTAAATGTTCCAAATTTTTACGATGCGTGAATAATTGTGGAAAATTGCATTTAAAGTGAAATATCAAAAAAATTCACGCTCTGCTGCAAAATTGGTCTCATTTTACTATGTTTGCAGTCCTGAAAAGCTATCGACTCATATATATATGTTTATTATTGATATTTTACGTTTATATTATTAAAAAAAATAGGGGTAAATTTTTCAAAATTTTCACGATGCGCCAATATTATGGAAAATGGCAGAGTAAAATACAAAAAAAAATCGATTTTGAGATATGTCGAAAAATCGGTGTCATTTTACTACATTTTCAGTCCTATATTTATAGGTGTATGTTGAAAATTCCAGGGATATGATATGATTCCTTTTAACCATCAAACGGAGGAAGATTCAGTACCTCGAGTTCCGAAATAGGAGAGGGACGACAGCCGAAGAAGTGTTTCGTGTAGGCAAGGAGCGAAGGGATGCTTGGTACTAATTTACAGGATGGTCGCCAACGTTTGTTTACTATTTAGTAATGATAAGTTTACGTTCTTTTGTTTATATTATTAAAATAAAATAATTTAATTTTTAATAATATAAGAGAGAGAGTTTCATATATAGAAGTAAGTCTATAAATGTATTGAAGAAAATGGGTTATTATCTAACTGTTAGTTAATTTTGAACTATATTTACAGCCCTTAACAGTTACCGACTCGTGTGTATATATGCTTTAGTAATGGTATTTCAGTTTTTGTTTTTTGTATTATTATAAAATATTTGTTTCTTTTTTTATATTTAAAGAGGGGAGGAGCCGTTAAGAAGGTATTAAATTTTGGCCACCCTAATTAAGTTTATTTTGACAGTTCGATGCAGACGGTTCGTCATATAGACACAAAGAGCATAATTTTGGGAATCTCCGTCGACGCGCGTGAGTCATCGTGCGTTTAGAATAATTTTGACACACTTCTCGGAGATGAAATTTTTGATTTTTTGCTAGCGCGTGAGCATCGAATCGCACACAAACATACACATATACACACATATGCACACACACACACTCATGCACGGAGCGATTGATAAATAGGCGCACACGCACACGCCCGAGCCGGAATTAGCCAGTTTCCGTTTTGCGGCGAAGCGTCGAATTCGCTAGGTTGGTCGGCCTGGGCGCTCACTGACGGCCCGGTTCCGGGAGGAAAGTTGCCGCGGGAAAAGCGACGCAAGTTCGAAATAGTCGGTCGGGGCTATTTCGGGGCTCGAGCGGGCGTTATTTCGGGCGGAAGAGAGCGAGCGAGCGAAGGAGAGCATGCGGAGAAGAAGACGCACCTCTGTCGGTGTCCATGGCGGACGACGGGGTTCGCTCGCAGCGTTGCGGTAGCGACGCACAGGGGCGGCTAGGTCCGCCGACCGACGGCGATCAACTGCGGAAAGTAACGCGGAGACGAGAACGTACCTCGGGGCGAGGGGCCATGCCTGGGCGCGGCGCGGCGCAACAGTCGACGGCGGAGTGCGGAGCGGCCGCGAACCGAACACACCGGTCCCTCCTCCTACTCCTCCGAACGCGTCACGTGACCGGCTTATCAATCCGACGCGCGGTCGCCGCGACGGCGATGACTGCACCGAACTTTCGAACAGTTTCCCGCCGCGATTGTGCGATCGTGGTGAACGGACTATTGCTCACAACGAAAATTGGTCACGAATCGATCACTCACGCGCAGTGACGTCTCGTGGAGGGAGTCCAAATTTACCGTAATTTTTCTTTACTGGTAAATTACGTTTTTTTCATAATTTTTCAGTAAGACATTTGGTTAGGCAACTTTCTAGGCTAAATATCGTTTACGTCGACACTGAATATTTTTTCATATATGTACTTATGGTTAGTTGATATTTTAGCTTCTTAAAAGGTAGCAAAAAATGGTCATAATGCGTCTCGCTCACATGAGAGAGAAAGAAAGAAAAAGAGCTACAAATATATGAATATATTAATGAATTATTGTTTGCAATTAATTTAATTTTTTTTTTAATTTTTGAGAAGCCAAAACGTTAACTAACGAACGAGTATGTGAAAAATCCAATGCCGGCACTCGTGAAATAAAACATGAATTGTAAAACGATATTTAACCATTTAACGAAACTATCTTATAGTGGGCTAGTATAAAGCCACTCTAATTGATTATTGAACACGAAAGATAAAAAAGAAAGACTTTTTTCAAATATATAATATTAATTCAAAATCAAATTACGCCTTCGATTAGACCAGCCGAGAGGGGAGGGGAGACGTGATAAATTCCCAGGGCCCTTTCTCCTTGAGGGGCCTGACTCTGGGGAAAAATCATAGCAAGAATATATTAAAAAAAAATTGAGATGTATGTACTGACGTATTTCAGGTATACGTTCCTTTAGATTATTTTTATACATACTAAAAATAAAAGGAGTGGAACATTGCCTTCAAAAGCACCCACTTTCTAGGAAGTACTTCGACGATAAACATTATTATTCAAAGCCACAGATTGCATTTTTTGACGCGGCTCTGTTTGTGTTCAAAATTATTTGCAAATTATTATTGACTTCATTGCTTTTTGAACCTTTAAAAAATATTAAGCATGGAGGAAATATTCAACGAATGTTAATCAGTAGTAGTAAATATAGGCATTCGATCTGAATTTTGAGATCGACGAAGAAGGAAGAAGCAGAGAAATAATGAAGAATCAACAACAGCGCTAGTTTAATTATATAAATTTAATGTATTTATAAATTTTATTGTGGGTAATTTGACAACTGGATTTATTGCAGCAAAATAAATAAATAATGCATTCAGTTTCATGTGGTTAAAGGTAAAAAACTAACAAACAAATATAACAATGATTTTGGTGAGCTGTTATCCGAAGAAATATTACATTTAAAATCAATATACAAAGCAAAAATTGTAATCACAAATATTTTACCTACATAGTTGCTAAATAAAATAAAACAATTTAATCTTGAACCAATATTTCCCAATATTCTTTAAATTAAGATTATTTTTTAGAATGCCAGTAGGGACGTCATTTGAGGGGTAGGTGAGGGCATTTGCTTCCCCCTTTGAATTTGGCCGAAAAATGCATTTCATTTAATTAAATACTATGTATCTTATTAAAATAAAAATATTTAAAAAAGTATATAAAATTATAATAACTTATACTCACTAAACATAAAAAAATCATCTCATCTTTCGTAATTTTTTTAAACAAAATACGGGGACAGCAATTGTTTATTAATAAGAAAAACTACAGGATTCAAGTTGTTATCAATTTTTTAAGTATTTGGAATTCCACTCTCATTTGACATACGTTACGTCAGCGAACTTGCAAATGAAATGTATAGAATTGAAATCGAATATGCCACTTAAATGATTATTTGTTTAAGTATTATAAATCTTCTAGTTATACCTGAATAGTGAAAAATATTCTGCATTTGATGAACTTGCTTTGTTCATCTTTTTTAGGAAGTACGTATATATTTTCGAGTATTTGTTCCCTTATAAAGCATAAAAATAAAACATAATGTTAAAAATACTTTTCCCATTTCTTCTACATCTAAATATGAAAAAACGTTATGTTCACATTTTTTCTGATAAGCTGATAATTTCAATCATTAAAATGTCGCGTGTAATTTGACCTTGTAGTAAGAAATTCTGGGGTTTTATTCATATCAAAAATAAATTTTAAATGATTTTTTTAACAAGAAGACCTTTAATACTCCTGAGATGATTAATATCTCATTTTATGAAAATCCACATATTGAGTCAGAGTCTGAGTCGAATATGCAAAAAGCAGATTTTTTAAGAAGGACGATAATAACAGTACGATAGACGAGTGGTTACTTGCTATTTACCTGATAGATCTGGGTTCGAATCCCATATGGACCTTTATGATGTTCGATTTTTATCGTGTTTGGGAGATTGATATTACTGATTATTATATAATTATAATTATTATCGATCATTACAGATTAGGTTTACGTAGATTTTTCTAATGACACGGATGAATATCATGATGATTCATTAAAATCGAGCTAGTTCATTCATATTAGGTATCGAAAATAATGGGCTACTTCTGCTCATAGAGGAATCGTATATGTATTAAAAAATATATATTATAAACGCGGTTATCAAATTTTCTAAATCTGCATCGATCTCGATCGATCAGTTGCCCGCGGAGAGTAAAAGTCTGGCGACCCCTGTTCTAAATAATAGTAAGATATATTTTTATGGATGGCACAAAGCTAATGCGAGTATAGTTCATGTTTGATCGATTACCTGAAGAGTATAGTAAATACTTTTAGAATTTGCAAAATGCATTAATGCAACTATCAAAATATATATTAAACTCTTGTCAACATAGTAGCTTTGAAAAATAAAATTATGCAAGCATCTACAATACAACCATTTCTATAAAAAGTATTCAAATCTGGTTCATTCATCTACTGATTAACTCCTTCGTATTATATTGCACGAATACCAACGGTATATCAACAGAATCTTTATTGTATGAGCAAATTGTATTTTACTTTCATTAAAAATGATTATGTTTTTCTTCAATTATAGAGATTTTCCCATCAGTGAAAACATCATTTTAAGAGTTATATGAAATTGCATCTTAAGCTCGATTATCAATTGTGTAAATTTATTGTAAGGCTGATTTCTCTAGCATAATTTTAATTAAAAATAATAAAAAAGTTGTACCACATTAGTCAAGTTATTTTTACTCCAACATAAATTAACCGGGGGATGTTAATACCCCATTTAGATGTTTTTGTCATGTAGATTTAATTATCGTTAAGACTATATTATTTTCATTTATTAAATCAAATATTATTTTAAATTAAATATTCAAAAACATTGCGATTTTTTGGGAAAATTAAAAAAAAAATATCACTGCACAGCCAAACGTATACTTATATTTCAATGAAATTGTTTATTTTTTTCTAAGACTTAAAAATACCGGTTCATCACAACGATGATTTAAGACCAAATTGTTTATTAAAAAACGTGTATTCCAAAATGGCCGACTTGTGTCCTAAATTAAATTTATATCGTTACCTTTCTTAATATACGCCATTCGAATCAATTGCCAATCGTCCATTATGTTGTAACAAAATTAAAATTATTTATTCCATTCTTCACTGGAGCGTGACGTCATCGCCGCCATATTAGAATTTTATGAGCAACTGTCAACTGCGCTGTTACGAGTAAAAAGAGCGCCGTTTTTCCTCCAGTTCCGTTCAGTAGAAAAATGCTTTTTCGTCGCGACGCCCCGTCGCGCGCGTTGCACAACGCTCGTCGTAACGAGAGCGAGAAAAAAAGGAGTTTATTCCGAAAATACAGCGGCGCCCGTTTCGTCTGTTCCGCGTCTCGGAGGACTCTCTGGTTCACTCTCGTCGGCGATGGCCGACACGGCGGCGGAAAAGCGGCGAAACGACAACGGCGTCGAGGAAATAGTAAGCGAAAACTTTATGTGCGCGCGAAACTTTCGAGCGGCGCGCTGTATATAAAATCGAAGAGTCGCGGCATTGTCTATGACTCGCATCGGAGCGTCCATAGACAAGCATTTTTTTATTTAAATTATTTAATCGGGCGCTAAATTTAGCTCTCTTGTCTTAAGAAACAGCTATCGTTGTAATGTTAGCTCTTAGCAGATATTTTCAAGCGTTTATTTTTGTAATACAATATTCGGCTATAATAATGGTTCAAGTCATGCTTATTATTTTTATTTATTTGAAAAGTTAATTGCATTGGTCGGTTGTTTTTAATAATAATCCCAATTTGGACCAAACAATTGTAATTATGTAGTCGTATTTTTAATTCAAAAGTCATTTCTAACGATATTTATAAACCTGTGGTTTGCAATGAAAGTGTTGTAACAATTCCCCCTCCTTCACACTTTTTACTAACATTAATGTGACTATAAATTTATTTGTAAACAATATTCAATACACTAAGATTACCTTACAAATCAGTCTATAGATAATAAATTATTATTTTTGTTGTCATTTAATCCCGCAAAATTGATTTTTTCACACTTTTTGTGTTATGTTTATGATATAGTTGCTAATATAAATCACTATAATTTACTATTATTTGCAAGTAATAACTTATTAAATTGTCAATATAAATAAAATACTATTAATATCCAACCTTCATTAAACACATACATTATTCACATTTTTATAATATATGAATACTATATTGTACAAAAATATTTAAAATAATTATGAAACTACATTTGAAAGAAAGACAATATCTAATTTTTATTAATGAAACAATGCAATTATTAACTGAAACATTGAATTTTTGCATCGGTAAGTTTATATCGGATTTTGCGTTATCTGTGTTACAAAATACATATTTTAATTATAAAAAAAACAAATATACATAATTCTGACAAAAATGATATTCAGAAATTACACCGAAGTACTGAATAAAGCAGTACAAGCAATTAGAAATAAAATAATTTAAAGGCGTTGTTTACGGCCTTGCATAAACCCTACAAAACGCGTGCACTTCGTTATTATGGACGTCAATGCGCATGCGTTGCATAACTGCGTTAATAGGCGACAATGCGCATGCGCGAAGTCATGCGGTAAACAAATGTAATTTAGCTCACGCATACTATCCTTTTAGGTATATCGAGGTGCTATTCCTTTCGAGAAATAATAACTTTAATATATTTGTGTTTTTTTTTATTTTCTTAATTGTTTATTTCTACTAAAATACGGCATGCGGCGCATCAATCGCATGTAAGAAGTTTATTACAATGTCGCAATCCGCCTTTACTCACCTTTATATTGTGTAGATTTCGATAGATATATATTTATGTGCTGCCGTATTATTATTTTATAAATGTAAACTATCAAGCGTAATAAGCGTTGAAATTATATTTATATAATGTAAATGTGATTATATTTATTAATATTAATATATTTCCAACGCCTATTACGCTCGACAGTGTACATTTATAAAATATTAATACGGGGTCATCCCCAACTATTTAACCACAAGTCGCAACTGATACTACATATTTCCGAAAGTCTTCCATGTTAAAATTTATTAAAAGTTTAAATGATGTTGAAACATTACTTTGTATATTCTACTCTTTATAATTATTTTTAAAGATTTATAAATTAAAATATTTTATTAATTTACAGATTGAGCAATTCTTGCACGAACAGAATGTCAAATCAACTTATAAGCGAGTAAATTTCAAAGGTTGTTTTTTAGCGTTCATGGTCAACGTTCGTCAGGTTTACGGCCGTCGGTGGCGTCTCTTAATTGTTTTTGTTTTTAAACAATCTTTAACAACGCGCAATATATAGATTGAGAATAAATACACTTCCAGCGCGCGCAGCGATCGAAGGTTATCCGGTTCAGATGCATACTCTCAAAAGTGTATACTTACACATATTACATATACCTACATATAAATAAACAAATGGTATTTGTGCTAATGTTATTTGTTATGTTAGATCGACGGTAACTAATTAACATATTTTTTCCACAATACGATTACCAATCTGAACGAAAGTAGTGCGGAAGCTCGACGCGCGACAAAAGTTAACGCGGCGACGATCGGTTTATTTTTGTAACTTTATTTTAGTCAGAGTTCGTCAGCCGAGCTAGATCATGTTTGAGCGTTTTGATTCTTGTTATGCTATGTAATGTAGTTAAATTTCGCTTGCAGCTTGGTTAATGCTCGATTGTTTCGACGCAAGATGGCAGCTACTCTTCATCTTCATTTTCTTGCTTAATATAAAAAAACATTTTTTCACCCAACGTCATTCATGACTCGTCACGAGTTTTGTCCTCCACGAGTGAAGATATTCAGTTTACTCGGTCTAGTTGACTATGCCTATCCGCCCACCTGTTATTTTCTTCCCAACTGGCTTGACTTCAACATAACTTGTTTTATTGTATCTTAAATATTAATTTATTGCCATTATTATTAAAAACATATTCAGAATATATATTATACAATTCGAACACTTTATATTTCATATTATATTATAAAATTTCAATTTACAATTTCTCTTTATATCATAAAGTTTTGAGATTTTACAGATTTTGTTTCCAGGATAAAAAAATCGTCATGTATATGCTACGAAAAATCGTGTAAATAATAATTTTTCAAAGCGTTTTGACTCAATGCCCCTTTATCAAAGATATTTTTTTTTTAAGAAAAACTTTTTTGAATTATGTTGATTTAGGTAATAAAAAAATTCAAGGGGGGGGGACAAATATCCTCACCTGGCCCTCATAAATGACGTTCCTCGAAGCAACTTTATGAAAACATCTCAAAACACTTGATGAAAAAGTGGCAGCTGAAATTAAACATAGGAGGGGAAATATCTAATATGATCATTGTGGTGAAAAGCCTATTTTCAATTTTTGATACTATATTTTAAAATTGGAGACCCGCGATATAGATATATGGCGTGTAGAAAGTTTCATGGACTGTTTAAGGTAGTCTGAATAAGACCCTCGTTAACTATTCTCAGCTTCTAGGTTTATTATAAAACTTGGGTGACACGGCATGACATAATTATTTTTAGGATATATGTATGTGCGATGTGTTTTTTTTATGAAAATTTTGACTAGACTCAAATCAGAATATTTTAATACTGAATATATTTGTGACAATTTGTACAGTATTCGTTCATATTTGTATTATAATTACTAAAAACACGTCGTTTCCCTCCCGATGTACCGCTGCATTATCTACAGTCCATTTTCAAAATTTATTTTCTTATCTTTGTAATTTTAAAACACCCATGTACATTACAATTAATAGCCGATATACATATTAATGATAAAAAAATACTTTAAAATTTCCGAAATTCCAGAAATTACTCATATTTTTAAGTAATGTTTTGCATCTGTGGACTTTCTCAATCGCTGGTATTGAATTTTTTAATCTCTTTTAAATCAATACGAATATTTTTTTTGGACATACCTTCGAGTCTTTTCGGCAACAGGAATGATAAAAATGAAACTTCGTACTGCTTTAGAGTTTGAAACACCTAATGTTCTATTATTTTTAAATTAAAAATAAATGGTCTTGATACTTTCTATTGTTTTTTTAGTTTGTAATTATGTGTGTATGAGCATTTTATACAATTTTCTTTTATTACTTATATATTACAATTATTTTATTTATTATTTGAATATCTCGCGAAGGTATACCTGAAATATCAACATATTTATAGAGATATTCACATCATAAAATTACATGTACACTCAGTGTACATCACAGTAAAATAAATATTGAAATGACACATCTAATGTTCTTTATATATTAAATCATTTTATAAAGAATCATTTCTAATAAAATAAAATTTAAGCTATTATCAGAAACAAAATATTGTCTATCAACTTCTTAAAACTTAAATCGTAATAATGCTTTTAAGCGTAAATTGAGCAACATTTCGGCAAATAAAAAGCATCTCAAGAAAATTAAACAATTTTACAACTTCAAAGACCTCAGAATAAAAAGTGTATATAAATGGGCTGTTGACAGATTTTAAGTAAAAAAATTTGTTAAATTTAAAAGTATGTGAAACTTTTTTGGTATCTCATATAAATATGATTATAACGAAATTTACAGACTCTGAGATAGTCATAAATATACAAAAACGTTTTTTTATGTTTTGAAGTTTCTTCACTGTATTCAAAACTTTTTAGATTAATACTCTTATTTTATAATTAATATGTATATAATGTATAAATTATGTGTTACATAAATAATAATACATAGGTACAACTAAAAATGCTAATATATATATCTATAAATAATAAAAAGTGTCACCATTCGTATAAATAATACCTTGGAACATATTAAATTTTTTTCTGAGGAAAAGTTGGAAATTTTTACATTAAAATAAATAAACTTCATTGAAAATAGATTTGTTATCAAAGTGTATATTTTTTCATTAAATACTTCATTGATTTATTTCAATATATTATTTTTAATATTCTCAAATACGTTTATTCTCTTCTAATTAATTATTAAAATTTGTTCATTATTAAAAAAAATGCAATTATTTAGAAAATATTATCTTTAATCAAGAAACGGATAGTTTACTTATATGATGTATCTGCATGTTTATTGGTGTGCGAATCTTTATAATTAAGGATCAAATTCGTTGCTTAAACATTTATAATAAGCGCATGTTTACACTTCTCTTTTCTTAAAGAAAAGCGTATAAAACATGCACACGATTGATTTATGTGTCTACTTAACGCTCGAGTGCTTCTATTGGTTTAAAAAATAAAATATCTGTCTTTCAGTATATTTTTTGACCAGACAGACGGTAATGCGTCACGACACGCGATTAGCGCCAGACGCATCGGTGTTAAAATAGAGCTAAGTTTTATCTAAGACGGCTCTTCATAAGGATGATGTTACTGTTTATTTTAGCGACTTAACATCATCTTCAATGTTTTAGATTTGCGATGCGCGAACATCAGATTTCACCACATTTAATGATACATTTCTGTTGTTGTTTATAGGACGCACACGACAGAGGAAAGGGGATCCAGGTGCTATGGCAAAACTGCAAAAACGATTTGGTGGCTGCTCGGTTGGACGCAATTGCAGCCAAAAAGCAATTGACCGCCGAGAGGAACAAGACGAGACAGATGAAAGATCAAGTTACTGATCTTTTGGCAAAGGTGACACACTATTACTAAACAATCAAATTAAGCGATTATTACGTAAGTAATAAAACGCTATGCTCTTATTGAGCATTTCTAATTTGAAACACATTAATATTGTTATTCCAACAATGCTTTGGGGTAGAATCTAAAAGATAATGTAAATAATTTTAATTTTTTCTGAAATACTTATTTTTTAATGTTTGGGTTATATAAGTGTAAAATAGGTAATGTATATAAATAGTTTCGAAGGTGAATGAATACAATTTTCCCGCCTGATGTTTTCCACTAATCGTTATCATTGTTTCGCATTAAGTGTAACATGCTACCGGAAAACCGCGTACCAAAATTTAAACGCTTCCGAAAAATTACAATAATTCATATAAACATATTTTTTAGAGATTTAATAAATAAGAATTCTAAGAAAAATAGCATTTTTTCAATTGAAAATTTCAAAGGAAAAGTGCGATTGAGTTTTTTAATTCCAACGTCATAGAAAACTCGTGTTTGTTCTTTATCGCCACTCATTGCGCATCTCTCGGTAACTTTTTTTTATAAAGAGCAGTTCTGAGCACATCGATCGTTAAATGTTTATTATAATAACCAAGGTTATCAGTGACAAAGGATGGCTTACCACTATTTCCTTCATTATAGCTACTGTCTCCGGATGCTATTTTTAATGGCATTGCAATAAATATAAACAAGTAAGCGAATAATTTCCTCTTTTCACACAGAAGAAACGGATCACTGAATGAACCTCGCACTATTATGGATGTTCTACGTAAAAATATAAGAGAAGAAGCAATACAACTCTTTGCGTTACTATACTGGTTTTTATAATGTTATAGAGAAAAGGAAATTTTAAGGAAATCCAAAATAAAAAATCTAGCTACATGGCTTGAAGTATGTGTTCTTAGAATAAAATCCATAAGGTCAAATCAATCATTTCTCGCTAGTCTCATAAATACGGAAGATGTACTTAGCAGATATAACACTCTTAAAAGAATTACCAAAAATAAGCTTTCAAATATCCATAAGATTAGTTTTAGCCGTTTCCTATGTGCTCATATTATTTGTAAACACTTAAGTACGGAAGCCTCTTTTCGCATTTGAAAGTTTTCGTAGTCGGGAAAATTCTCCGATCGGGAAATGTTGGTGAATGAGTCACCCTCCCCAGAGGAGAGGGAAGGTAGCCTTTTTCCTGGAACTGGAATGAATCAGAAGCTACTAGTCACACAGCGGTGGGGTGGGGACTGCCGAATATCGTAAGGGACGCCCACGGCCTACTAACTTCCCTCTCCTCCGACGGGTGTTCCGAATGTCGATGACTAAGCTTTTGGCAGCTTTTGGGTTGTGTTATGAATTTTGGAACGGTTGTTCGTGCGTACATTCACTAATGTGAATGTTTGTGTACGTTTTTTCAAGTTCATTCATACGGAATTAGAGTATGCGTGTTAGGATACCCAAATTATTAGGTCAATGTATAATAGATCATGTACCTAGTAAATTGCTCGATAAGCATCTAAATATATTGTGCATATAAATATAGACAGTTTTCATAAGCATCCACTCGCACATTACTACTAACTAATCAGAATCAATAGAGGAAATAATAATCCTTTTCCTCGTGTGCTGAGAGTAATGACACAAATACCTATGCATATTAGTTTTATTGGGAAACAATTTGTTGAAGTGTTGCTTTAAATTTGATTTGTTCATAATATGTGATATGAATTTATGAAGGAATTTTGATAAATGTTAAATAATATTATTATCTCATTTTGATCTTGTATAATATTGATATAAACTACCAGTCTCTATGTTGTAATTTTGTAGCTCCAGCTTTATTAACGAATTTTATAATAAGAGGTAGCTCGATATTAGTAGTGTCCTGACTGACCGTTTGGTACTAAAAATATATGGTAATGCTCTCAGAACAAGGAAGATAATGTGTAAACAAAGACACGCAATTTCATTTTAAAATAACCATGCGGCAGTTTTGACTTTTTTGTTTTTTTTTTAAATGTCCCAAGATTGAACCTGCCAGAACAAGGTCTAGAAATAGATGTTTTTTTAATTCGCCTGTTTTATTTTCGAAAAACGATTGTATAATTGGTGTCGTTAATGAATAATGTGGTTGTAAAAGTATAGAGGAGGGTCTTAAGAAGATAAAACTTGGTGGCTCTTTTTAGTTGATCGTGGAAGGTTTCTAGGAGAGTTTTTATGTCTTCTAATGAAATTCTTGGCAACTCCACCTTCTATGTTTATTAATGAACTTTATATAGAGACACCATAAAATAATTTATTATCTATACGAGTGACTAGGATGGAGATAGAATTAGGAAAGCAGTGCTTCAACAGCTTATATTTATGAACAATCAGTAATAATATATTATATATAGAATTTTTATATACTTCCTTTCTATTTAAGCTACTTTTTTTAGTACTGCTTAAAACACAGGTTCTCTCACAATTGCATTTAGTCACCCAACCTCCCTCCATTATTAAAGTTACCCCTGATTATGATCAACACTATATTTTATAAAAATCAATATAATTTGAATTTAAAATAACATAGATTTAACCTATATGGAATAAAATCGTGTTCATGTTAGGTAATTTCAGCAATATCGCCAAAACAAATCTGTTTGCTATTACATATTAAGCACCCCTCAATATGCTAAATAAATATGCACTTTTCTTACCCTATTTCGAATAGAAAAAACGCAGAAGTATTTAATTTTATTATTACGCGGTAGAAACGCACACAAACGCGTCATCCTACGAATAGCTGTAGTTATAATTAATTATTTCAAGACATATAATTTATTTAGTTCTTATTGATATTTTTAAATAATGATTACAATAATATATATAAATATAATCAATTATAAGTACTCGTAGCTATTTTACGTATTTAATGAGATGATTATTGGCAAAGATGTTTGTTTTACCGTTATTTTATCTCAGTTATATGAATTTAGCAATTGTAAGATCGAACAAGATTCTCCCGGAATAGAGTCTATGTCTTGGGGATCCGGGATCAATAGAAAAAAGTACTTATTTAAATGTAAATGAAAATGTTTAATTGTTTTATCTCTTTTATATTATTGTAGTATATCATGGTTATAAAAATAAATATATGTATAAATAGTATATATTCAAAGAAACACGTTTATATAAAACACACTAATGTGTTTCGATAATATAATGGCAGTTTTCACCCTAACTTAGTTTTCACCCTTGCAATATTTTAACCCGTTATTCTATTTTTGGACACAGCGAACGTAAACACGGATTATTTGGGGAAAACTATTAAAAGTATGTCGAATTGCGTGCCGACATATCGATTTCTCATTCTTGAAAAGTGCTTTTGCTTAACTTTTTTTAATGCCATAGTATCTTATGATTTTTTTGACTATCGTATAGTATTGGCAGCTAAGACTTCGACTGTGCATGTATGTAAAAAGCCAGAAATATAAATAATGCTATAAAATATAAAAATTCAGTAAGTGAAATTGCATTTTACCGAGTTACCGAGCGTTCCCACTACGACAGCACCGATACGATTTTATTGCTTTTGACGTGAATTTTTGAAGGAATACTTGTTTTTTGCGTTCTTCTATTAATCAAAATTTGGTTTAGATATGTTTCTTTAAATTTACTTATTGTAAGTTGATATAAAAACTTACTACATATTTTCATATGGAACGCCAACGGTCTGTCGCAATACACACAAGAAATAAAAAAAATATTCTCGAACAACACAAAATGGTCCCCGAAAGTCACTTTACAGAAAAAAATTATCTGGATACTGCGTTTATTCCACGAGACACCCGGACGGAACTGCACACGGATAATAATTAAAAACAATAAGAAAAATTTCAAGAAGAATACCTTCAAGTGACTAACGCTAAAATGCAAGATCGTTACTCATCATTAATGCATTCCGCCGTGTATTGTATCCCGAAGATTTTAATCCTAATAGAAATATCAATTTCTAGCAATAGTTTCTAGAGATAACGCTTTAAAGCTCGAAAGTGACGGCTAGGTTGACCAAAATCAAACGATTGAAATGGAAAGAGTGGCTCGGCTGCCAAAGTCTTCAATCGGTTTAAAGGTGTGGATTTGTAATGTCTGGAAATGCGAACGGCAGTGTCTACACTGAGGCGGAATTATATTGTGTTCGCAGGGGTGGGGGATGAGTAGGAGTTCAAACACATTCCGTCCGTCATGTTCCTCATTTCAAATGATGAATTGCGAATAACTAAAAACAATAACATGCTTTGCGTAACCAATGTAACTAATACCGGATTTGTGAGAAATGTCCTCAATCTTGGACCGAATTATTTTGCGGATGCCAGACGATGATATTATGTCGAATGCATTATTCAAATATTCAAACATTAAAACAAGTTTAATAAAACACTCGACACAAATCATCGTCTGTCAACAGCAAAGGAATTCGGCCCGAAACTAAGGACATTTTCACATTAACATAAATTCATTGTGAACATATGCAATATTCCAACTAAAATAAGCAACAAAAATAGTACATTTAATAGCATATTTTGCACATACATATTATTTTCTATTGCATATGCTAGCAAAAAACACTAATAACTTTAAACTTAATAACTAAATCATGTATTGAACCATTTTCATTATTTATGTGATTTTATATACAAGAGAGTTCATGTTTAAAAAGCCACTAGTACGATTTTGTATCCGCGATAATAAAATACAATATTCGACCTATTTATTTTTAAATTGTCATTTTGTAGGTTATCCTGTTGTTTGCACCCTAATGGCTATTGGGGCAGTTTTAGATTAGATCAAAGGAAAAAAGGAAAATAAAATAGAAACGCGATATTAGCGAATAATCAGCAGCGATTATTTTTGTGCGTGTACGTGGAGCACTTTGGAACTAAACGAATGCAGGTACACATAATAGGAAGCCTAGGGAGGAAAAGGGCCGACACACAGGTGAGCCGACGCCATTCGGCTTGGCGCCATGGCCGACTCACCCGGCCTTGGCGCCTAACAATAATAAAGCTTGCGTGTCCTGTCTGTGGAAGGAAAGGGGAAACTCAGGCACCGGCCGGCTCTCCTGATCCATATTTATCATTTATGTCGGCTGGGGCAGTTGATTGCGTGCCGAAGAGGGTTAGATTGACGGTGGCGCCGCGCTGGGTGTACGCCGAAAGTACACCCTGAAAATTTATGAATTTTAAAACACTTTTCTCGGTGTACGTGATGATTTACTATTTAAAAAAGGGAGGGCTATTGATTTATAAGATACTACGAAATTGAAAGTGTCCTGTTATTCGCGGTTCAATACAACTTCACTAAAGAATGTTACCGCTTATGTTTTCATACTCCAGTTGAATAGAAATCATCCAGTATCTCTTCAGGATTTGTATGTTTGATAAAAATTTGATAAAAAGCTACTTACATATGTATGTAGATTGAAAGCTTCGCTGATTTTTTCAACACTAATTTACATTGGCTCAATTGATGCAGTTATGCCATGCAGGGACGACATTTGGGAGGGGCGGGTGAAGAAATTTGCCTCCCTAGAATTTGGACAAAAGTGCATGAAATACATCATTTAATGAAATAGTATGAATTTGAATAAAAGAAAAATATTAAAAAGCTTTGCCCCCCCCCCCCTGAAAAAATCTGAAATGACGACCCTGATTCTAAATCAGAAATTTTTGGGTTATCCTTTAAAATAAGTCTCTAATCTATCCCGAAAATATTTTTTTTAAATATGTCATTTCAGTGAAATTATATCGGAATACATTTTCACCGGTTGATATATATTTATACTAATGAAAATATAATTTATGTGGCATGTACTAGTAAAATTATATGATTTCAACTTTGCCATATGTAGTAATATATACGTTTTAATACTTATCATTATTTATTTACATGTGATAAATGACACGTGAATGTGTATTTTTGGTTCGGTGATCATTGTTCACAGGATTGCTCTACCGGATTATTGCTTACACGAAAATTGCTCACATATCGATGGCTTAACAGGCGATTGCTTATATAAATATAGCTCACACGAAACATCACTCACACGGTTTAGGGAAAGGTAACTTTTTTAAGGAAAATTATTTAATTCATTTATTCATCAATTATTCGAAATAAGTTATTAATAAATTTTCTGACACTATTTTTTAAATATTTTTATCCGGTTTTATCCAGTTAAATATTAATTAATTTTTGATAAAATTATCCAAATGAACTTCCGTAATAATTAATAACTCATAACTACTCTGAAAAGTGTTATTGCGTTATCCTTATATTTCTTACGCGAATATTGTTCTATTTACAATGTTTAATATGTAAATAAATAAATAATTTTCCCAAATTTATAAATAAATGAATAAACAACAGAGTAAATATTTTAAAATATCGTAAAGAAAAAAAATGTAAAGAATTCAAATTCAATTAATTTAAAATAAAATACATATTAAAAACATATCTATAGACATAAAATCCAAAATATCTCAAATATATATTAAAATAATACTATATAACCTACCTATTCATCGTTATTATAATTATTAATTAAAATAATCACATATATTGCGATTTAAGAAGATATTCAATATTAATAACTATTTTTTTATTAATAAAGTAAAAATCATGTTTTCTAAGTAATTATTTTTAAAATTAGATATGAGAGTATTGGTCAAAATGTATTCAAACCAAATTTTAACCAATAGAAGAGCCCAAAAACAATTATCCCTTTTCAGAAGTCAAAAATTCACATCAAAAGCAGTAGAATCGCGACGGCGACGGCACGATTTTATTGCTTTTGACGTGGATTTTTGCCTTCTGAGAAGGGATAATTGTTTTTTGGCCTCTCCTATTGGTCAAAACTCGGTATAGATACGCTTCATTCGATTTTCACTTATTGTAAGACGTTATAAAAAACTTATTACATATTGCTATATGGAACGCCAACGGGTTATCGCAACACACACAAGAAATAAAAAAATAAGCGTTTTGCTGGTTTCCGAAACTCATTTTACAGAAAAAACTTACTTCAAAATACCTGGATACTGCGTTTATTCCATGAGACACCGAGACCGAATTATTAGTAGTAATAAAAAACAATATTCAATATAACGAAGAAGATGAATTTCAAGAAAAATACCTTTAAGCGACTAACATTAAAATATAGATCGTTACTCATCAGCTTACTGCCGTATATTGTCCCCCAAAGTACAATTTTAAAATTCGTTACCGAGCGTTCCCACTGCAACGGCGACGGCATGATTATATTGCCTTTGACGTGAATTTTTGACTTTTGAGAAAGGATAATTGTTTTTTGGCTCTACTTTTGGTTCAAATTCGGGTTAGATAGGCTAAATTTGATTCTCACTTATTGTAAATCGTAATATTGCTATAAACAGTCAATCTTATTATGAACGCTAAATAACCCAGCGTTTCCACTGCAACGGCGAAGGCACGATTTTATTACTTATGACGTGGATTCTAAACAAGGACGCCATTTTTGGGGGGTAGGTAGAGGCATTTGCCTTTACCCCTGAATTTGGCAAGAAAATGCATGTCATTAACCCTTACACCGCCGACCGATAAATTCTTAATTATTCGCTGTACGCCATGTGTTTTTAGCGATATAATTTTTTGGCTACTTACTCTGTTTAAAACACTCTTGACCTTATACTATATATTATTATTAAATGTGCCATAATTTTTGAATCACGTATAATTAGTGTTATTACTTATATACATGTAATGCGCTCTTAGTCTTATTTGTGTCTCATAGAATCCATTCGTCCCCGAAAATCTGGATTTCAGACTTCGTAGCTGAACCATGTTGGACGTGAATTGGGAAGCGGCTGCTATCTCGGTCAATGCTTGGAATAGCTCCACTTTGTGCGAGTTCGGGTGAACTTGCGTTTGTTCCAAATCGGAAGTTTCTGATAAAGTTCTTGATGAAAGTTTCTAACGGATGTGTATTCCGAACAGAAGTGCGTTATGTATGCGCGAATATACACAGGTTCAGATGAAGAGCGTAATTTTCCCTACCAATTGCAAAATTGGGTGAAATTAGATTTGTTGTTCTACCTTATTTCTTATAAAAAGATTATTTTTGTATAGCCGTTGCTTTTGAACGGGTGGAGATATGGCAACACTGAATTGTAATATTTATAATACCTGTCATATCATGTCAATAATTATTAATTTATGTTTATAAGGCACGGAGCGTTTGTTATTGATAGTCCATTTGAGAATACTAATCTCCTATTAATCCGTACGTTAGCACAACAATCGCACTTGTGTTCATTACGCTTTTAACACGTATTTGCGGAATTTTTTTTCTCATATTTTGAGTTTTTATATCTGGTGCGGTGGTCTCCACACAAACATAACTTTATCCACACATATTCGTCACTATCCTTTCGAGTTACAATAAATACCTCACAATACTTGGATAAGCTAAACAGTATATATAATTAATAATTTATTTTTATTTTTATCTGATAATAAGAAATCACTATCATTATACAATCGACATGATTTTTTGAAATGTATTAATAAACATAATCTAAGATATATATAATATACATATATCTATCAAATCCTACGCATGTCAGACATCGACGAATGTTAATACGATAAAAAGCACTGATTGGCAGCACGTTGCATTGATAGAGAATATTTACAACATTCATATAACTTAATAATGACGCATCAGATATTGATATGGTGGAGTTTGTCTATAACTAGGTGTAGTGTATAGTTAATAGTGTGTCACGATTCATAATGTCACTAATTACTTGCACACAATAATTTTGTGCAATATTGCGAAGCGTGTTTTATAGGCAATAAGAATATTGTTGTTTTTTCCTATTATTAATATATTGTACCGATTTCTAGATATCATCAGACGAAGACATCATTGAAAATTTGGAGCAGAATCTAAAAGCGGTGAACTCTAAAACAGAAGAGTTTAAGAATGTCGTTATATCTAAAGATGTTCAGATAGCAGTGTTCAATAAAGAGCTAGCATCTATAAAGCTGTAAGTTTTTATGAATATATTTATTTATTGTCAAACCGTTGTAACATGACATGCGTTAGTTCAATGCGTATCAACGGGGTAAACACAATCAAAACTACTGATGAGACAGCCTGTAAATCAGTGACATCTATTTTACTGATTAAAAACTATTATTACAGCTTAAAAATGACCTAGCACTATTATATTTTAATTATTCATCAGATATTCATTCGTAAGACTAGAAAAATAAAAAATAAAAAAAATAAAAAAGTCACTAATTTTGATCTCCCATGTATTTTTGACCAATCGTGCTCGTTATGTATTTAATATATTTAAATGTTTTAATAATAACATTTTTTCCAACAATTTGTGTTTTTAGTTAAATGTTAAAACGACTTATTATATATATTTTTTTATTATTATAGGCATGTATCTCAGCAGAGGAGGGAAATAGATAGATTGAAGAAGAACAATGCAGAAAAATCCTCCGATATTCTATACTTGAACGCTGAATTGAAATCTGCTAAAGAACAATTGCTTAAAATCGACGAGGAAATTAAGGGATGGCCATATTATTTACTATCGCGTTTAAGCGTTATTGGAAGTAAATTTTCCATTTTTGATTCAATCTTAAACGTCACAGGTAAGCTTTCTTTTTATTCAATGTCTGTGTTGAAGAAGTTTACTCAATTGTTTTTTTAATGTATACAAAGAATGGTATACAAAGTTGCATTTATTCATCTTTTATTACGAATTGTTGTTAATTTATATATTCTATTACATTTAATACAAAATATGACTGATTAATGGTTTAGACTTGTTTTCTGATGTTGTATTTGTTATATTTTTGTCAAAGTGTTTATCCAAATATTGCTATAGCCTATTTTTAAAATATTATGCTTACATCCATTAACATTTATATACGTTTTCATTTGTATTAGTTAAATTTTAGTTCCTTAGTACATAAATATATAAACGTATTAACATGGCATTTATAAATCAGCATATGATATATAATAATGATTTTTGTAAGATTTTATATTTATATATAATAAAATAACACCAGATTATTAACTATTGTTTTATTTATTTTTGATCTAGGAATGATCGTCTAAAATTTACATATAATTTTATTTACATTCATATCACTAAATGATCTAAAATTGAAAGTTGTGAATATAAAGAAATTGCTAATGAAAACCTAAGATGAATAAATATTAAGTACATTATTGCTTCCGTTGTACATGGACAAGATAAATTTATAAATAATTAAGATTATATAACTTTGGTGTTAGTAATTATTTCGTGCTATGAATACAAAAAATATGCAACATAACTTAACACGCACATCTTCAAAGTTTTTTTAGTCAAATTATCACATACACACATTTAAACGGCAACAAAAATAAAATATAATATTAATTTCTATTTTTCTATATTAAAACAAATTTTTGTACTTTATTAGATATTTGTACACTATATTATTTGATAAATGGCTATATTTTATATATAATATATATATTAACACAGTTAATAATCAACCAAACGTAGAGAATGTACGGAGAATAATAATATATACGATACGTATTTATATTATAATTTAAACTACGGTTTCTTTGCGATGGTCACTTATTTTTGACAGGTATGCTCTCGCCGTGAGCAGCATAGTGACCATGGCGAAAGTATACCTGTCGAAACGTCGGTTAAAAATAAATGACCATCATACGTTTATTATTAATTTTTGCAATAGAATGCTTTACGGTACTTTGTGTAATGAAATGTTTTGTTTATTATACGATATCTCAAAATATCTCTCTGTTGCTGTGGTCATCAGAGGCGAAGTCTCCATTTTATTTTCTCCGGTGCAATTTTTCTAACTGCATCGTTTTCGATACGATCCAAATATTGCCTCAAATGATGACCTCAACATCAGTTGCCGAAACGTCGGGATGAGAGATGCAAACTCTCATTTCACAAAATACTGTGATGTATTTCATTACAGATACAAATAATAATATAATATATTTTATTACTACATATAATATTTAACAATAACAAAATTATATCACAACCTGAACAACAATCAATTATAACTTTGAAGACACACAACTGCAGTTAAAATTAACATGTATCACTTTTTAACAATGTTTATATGTATATATAATATTATTCCCTACTCAAATATTTATAATATTTATTATGATTTATGACTATATAAATGAACTGCATATTATAAAGTATTAAATTTTGATCACAGAATATTATAAAGGCCCATGGTAGAACTTCTTACATACAGGCCTTATTTAATAATAAATAAACATTTAAAAGATTAACTGTTTTATATGTACATACATATATACATAACTTCATTACATTCAATTGTCAAAACATTCAGAGTAATTAAACTTCACTCAACGAAAAAAAGTTAAACAAATAATTGTATTTCATATATTAAAAAAATCTAAAAAAATAAAAATTCAATACTGCGAACTTTTTAATTATTTAGTTTGTTGGACCTCTGACCTGCATCACTATTTAATTATTAAATATAATAATCAAAATAATTATCTTTCATATAATCTACAATGTTTTGACAATCTAATGTTTTCTTTTTATTATTTAGCCAGAGACCTAATCTCCATGGACTCGGTCTTAAAAATGGACCCTATTAATATAATATAAATAAATATTGTTATTGTATATATACATTATTGTATGAATTCAGCATAATAATAGTAAGCCACAGACTCGACCCATTTTATGAAAAAATATTTGTGTTAAATTTGCGCATAAATAAATAGTTAAAAAAAATATCGTTCTGAAATAATACGTAAAATTATTTAATTCTAAATTATTTATTTTAAAATAAAAGCTGCCTCTTTCATTGCTATGTAGCTGGGCGATGTACTTTAAAAGCTTAAGAATCATTAAAAATTATCTCAGATCATTATTGCTAAAAACAATATTATTTGATACTGAAAGTTTTAAAGCAGTTAACATTTTGATAGATACACAAGAATATAGCAAAAAGTAAGAATCGGTATTCTTGGTCGTTTATAGAACACCATCGTTTTCTTGAATTAGAATATTAAGATAAACTCGACGTGCAAAACTTTTCAAAATGTATTTCTTCAAGTCTTGTGTGTGGAGCTATCTGCTTCAGAATGTTCCTCTGAACATCTCATAGTTTCACACGTCGAACTTTCTCGAATATTTTGGTTCGAGTAAACTGATCGCCATTCTATTGATGCATAGCAGGGTTTATTATAATATTTGGGCTGCACCAAACAATGATTGTTATAAAAACGTGCAATGCTACAATTTATTAAACTATAACTATCGTAATCAACATTTTTTATTGATATGTTCAATAAAAAAAACAAATTTAACAATATTAATTTCAGAGCATTTCGACAGATAAAAAAATCTGTGTATAAATTGTTTCATCTATTTACATGCGGAATTTCACCCTGTACTAACTATATACAGTATAATTATAAATTTAGATACATTTCGTTTAAATATAAATATTTTCAAGTATTAAGATTAGCTTGTATCAGTCAATCATTAATTTTAGTGCAGCTTTTACGAGAAGTATTTGACATGGACTAGATATATATATTTCCTTTGAGGAGAAATTCTAAAAATCTATAAAAAAATCTACCAAAACTTAGACATGTTTTATATCATGCCGAACCCTTCACTACCCTCATTTATGGCCCACAATAAAGCGTTGACAAACTGCTCATAGCAATCGTAATCAGGTAAGCAGAGCTGATTGAAGCAAGTGTGTGCAGTTGGTAAGGCACCAAACGTAGGAGCGGCAGTGAGTTGAAAACGGGGAGTCAATTCCTAAATAAAGTATGATATGTATTATAACACATTAATAAATAATAATAATAATATTAAATAATACCTGAAAACCGCCTGGCGGTAATTGAGAACAACCAGTAGTGAACTGAAGCAGTCTGGCTCTCTCTTCTGTCGAGAAATTTGTAACAGCAGCCCAAAACCATCCCAAGACACGATCGAATTCTCTACCGCTTCCGTTGATCAAAGCATGAGTGCGCCAATCGTTTACCGACACTTCACCAGTTCCGCAAACCAATAACTTGAATGCCATAAAAATATATAACATTACAAAAATCATTAATAACGTATTATTCAATAGAATTAATCAAACCTCTAGTTCATTTTCGTCGAATATGCTCAACAAGTTATCCGGTATAAGTTGGTTCAATCCTCGCAAAAAAGAATCTACTTCGTCTTTACATCTGGTGGCTAATTTGTACTGAGCTAAGGCATCCAAATATCTATGTTTTGTGCTGTTACAAACCTGTAAAAAATATTAATTTATTGTAGTGTATCCCTATTTATATATATAATAAAAATAAATATTAACCTTTATATGACTTCCATTTGGTATTAAATCTATACTAGAAGCTAACCGTCCGACTTTATCGTATTCATCTTCAACGAAAAAAAGTTCAGCTGCACATGGTTGTTGGTCTAAATCATTTTCTAATATGTATTTTACTTTTGATAAATATAGTTCTGGATCGTCTTGTTCGAAATACTGAAATTATCAACAAATTATCATTATCATTATATTCAGTGTATACATTCTTACATACAAGATGGGGCATCAAGGTGCGGTACCCATCATAATAGGTGCTTTGTTGGTCATGTGTATTATGAGAACAACTGTTCTGTGACAACGATGTATAGAACGTAACGTACACACTCTACGCTGTCTCATATCGGAAAACGATTTTGCTATGGATTTTTAATCTTCGGGCAGCTGGATCCATATTTAAAGGAAAACATATCCTTAAAACACCAGAAAGGAGTATGACTAGTAAGAGCATTCATTCAACAATAGCCAAGGCGTTCCGTTCATAAGCATACCGTGGGACTGTGGATATCAAGTCAGATTTTGAAGAGGATTCTGCATATTAATTAAAGCTGCATCCTTACAAAATGATGTTGGCTCAAGAATTATGTGTGGAGCCCATGTGACTTTTTCCTTTGGGGATATTTAAAGAAAAAGATTTTCAAACTTAGTTCTTGATTTCATCTTCAGAAAATCAACGCCATTTCGCCAGAGATGACACGGAGAGTGATGGAACATCTTCAGGTATGTATTGCTTGATATGTTTTTCAAAATGTTTTAGCGATAATTTACGGCAAGAACTGACTATTTGTTACTGTCTAATAAATATCTAATTATGCCATCTGCGTACAATGATTAAAAAATAGATAGGATTCTTTTGAATTTGGCATCGACTAGTGTTGCAGGTAATCTCAGTCTTTTTTGCGAGTGCTTTAATGGATGTTTGATCAGCACGCAATTGTTTGTATAACGCTGATAATACCCATAATCGTTGGGACAAATTTCGACGCAACGGTCATTGGTGGTCCCAGTAAATAGAAAAAAAATAGTTTTTGGGCAATAGTGTTCATCGCTTACTCTCGCACGTTGACCCATCTGCACGTTTTCCTGTTTGTGTGTTAAAACGAGATAGCATTTTCGTCCAATGAACTCTCGTATTAAAAACAATAATTACCAGAAACGATATATTATATGTATGTTCGTGTCTACTGTTCTTGCCTGTGAAGTCTAGGACTGGAGCACTTTCCAAATCTTCACTGGAAAAGACTGTCCGACTGCTCAATACTGTGTATCGAGATATTGACATTTTCTCGTGCATATATGGGAATTTGGTTCAGTTTGTATGAGACCAATGCACATTGAGGTGATTTGTGTCTGTCTTTTTATCATGTTTTTAGTTATATCTGTATATGTATGTGTGTGTTGATAGCTGTATTTGTATGTATGTATAACGTATACATATATGTAGATATTTTTTTAAATTTTATTATATTTTATGCTTTTAGCCATTGTGACTCATTAGGTTAAGCTCTCAGGTTTAGAAGATCTCAATTTTAATAAATAAATAAATTATTGAGCATTTTTTAGGTGTTATTTTTAAGCATCAAGGTCAATCAATTATCAGTCTGTTGGTAAATTAGTTGTATACATTGCTAATTAAATTAGAGTAAATAAAACTTGTATTAATGCACTGCCACTGATATGTAGTGGGTGATTAAAACATATTATATATGGTAAAGTAGCTATTAAATATAAAATTAATACCTTATAATGTACGCGTAGACCAATAATTTGAGCCAAAAAACTTCGAGTAAATCTAGCTCTGACAAGTTGACGATAAGTGCCTCCAAGGGCACTCTCGTACAGACATTTACCGACAACTTTTCCGGCCAACTCGAAATGTTTCAACTGAAAAATATATTTATACGTTAGTAATAATGCATATTTGCTATAAATATATATTTTTAGACCTTAAGATGTGGTGGACGGACAGGATTTGGATGAACTAAACCGGTAGGCGAATCATGGAGGGAAGCAAATAATCCAAACTGCGAGTCAAAGAGCTTTCCACACAAAAGTGAGAACCATTCGCGCCTCACTCCTCCCCAATCCACGGCTAAAAAAATTTACAAAGTATATAAAATATTTTTAATTGTATATATATAACAATTTTAATACCTTGCTCTCCTTGAAAAGTAATATCGAAATTTCGGCACCAATCAGCAACGCTAAAGTTTTTGGTTGCTTTTAAGCTACTTTGTACTAAGTTTTCTCTACATACTCTCATGGATAATTTTTCATGTTGATGACGACTATGGAACTTTCTAACTTCGCAATAGAAAAAATCTTGTTTATCCTAAATAGCAATGTTTAATCAGTTATATTTAAAGAACAATTTTTTTAATTTAAAAATCTATTATTCAAAATTTTTACCTTAAAAGTTTCAGATCCGCCGATATTTTTTAATAAAAATTGTGTAAAAGTAGCAGCTATAACGTCTCTCTCCGGAGACGAGAGTTCAATGGGTGGTTGCGTGCCATCATCGACAATGAATACTCCACTTGATCCAGGAACTCCACTTCCCGAACAAAAAATTAACTAAAAGACCATGATAATGAAATTAATATATTTTCCATAAAATTATTTATATACAATTTCAATAAACTAACCTTTGTTGATGGACATAATCTAAATGTTGCTAGTCTCTTTGGTATAAATTTCAAAATCATTTCTTTCAAAGTCAACTGCTTCGGACTAACATGACACAGAACTCTTCTAGGCTTCATGGGTTTATCGGTTACTGATCCGTGTATTGATGAGAGCAATCGTGCTTCATAACAAATGTTATGACTCTTTGACGTGACATTTTTTTGAACAATAGCTGCGTCGCTTGCTAGAAAACAATCACATATTATATTGAAGTCATAAATTTTGTTAAAAAATATTCTTTATTAAAATATGTATGACTAGTTATGGAAAACATCTCGTTTTGTTACTAATAAATTTCTATTTGGCAGAACTTTAGCTTTCTTGATGTCTACTTATATTTAATGTCGATTTATTTATTAATTGCGTTAATTACTAAGTTCTACTTTATTTAAATCTTTGTTGGAAATTATAAATTCTAAAATATCATCCTCATTCATATCATAATATTCCTCTCCACCCAGTACTAGATTTTCTGTAGTAACTATTTAAGTCCAAACATTTTCATTGCTAATGGCTGTAATGTTTGACGTATATAATATGATTTTTAAAGTTTTTATTATGGCTGAAACATTACTTTAGCCCCGATACTCCTAATTGCTAATTCCTAATGCATACCTTACTTTAGCATTGATCCTTATATCGTTATGTTCATAGTCACGGTGCCAAAAAAGAGACAGATTAAATCGGTGGCGATGGAGATAACGGGCTATGCTATGTTCATCATAGAATTTCCGCATGGAATTTTTTTTTATATTACACGTTTTTGGGTTTATATATGCATCATAGCAATGGATGATAGCTGAACTGATTATGGTACCACATATTGTACCACTTTGTACCAGCCAATATCAGTTCTTCCATTTATTTCCAAGTTATTTGGGAACTGTTTCTTAAGCGTCTCAAACAAATACTTGAGCTAATCCTGTCTTACCAGTTGTGTTCCAGGAAGAACACTCGACCATAGAACAAGGTCAACATATCAGTGCTATTAATAAAACATAAATCTTTGATAAAGCATGTCACGTAGGGAAAGAATTTAAATTGAAAAGTTATACCTAAACCATAAACACCAACACATTTACATCCTTAAAAAATATATTAATTGAAGTAGCTCAAGGTAATATGCTAGGATCAGTTATATAAATGTGATACATTGCCACAATAGTTACATTTGCGGATAATACGGCTAACCTCTCAACCGAGAAGATGATCTTATAAATTCTATAATAATATCGAGTGATAAAAGATGTGTTTACAAATAAAATAATTGTGCCGCTACCAATAACAAACAACCGAGATTGTACTAAAAACTACTTGTTGTAAAGAACTAAACAATCAATATGGAAAATTATACTGGCTTCTCTTAAAACACTGAGATGTCTCATTACCGAGCATTACCACTGCAACGTTGCCAACACGATTTTATTGCTTTTGATGAGAATTTTTGATTTCTGAGAAGTGATAATTATTTTTGCGCCCTCCTATTAACCTAAATTCGGTATGAATATTCTTTAACCAATACTCTCACATCGGAAGTCCATAGTAATACAAATATCGATAAGGATATCTATCATATTTTTAAAACAAAGTGTAATATCGAAGTGCAGACAAACTATGGAATAATATGTGCAATGCGAAGTCTGTCTTTACTTCTTCCACTTATTTTCTCCTGAGAGATGAGTTAGTTTAGTCTATATTTTGGACTTGACATAATGAAAGTTTTGAGACTATAATTAGTTTTAAAACTTTTGAGTTTGGTTAATTCAAAAACAAGTTGGGTTTGGTTAATTCGTGTAGGTTATGTTTGGGTTTGCACAGAAAATGTACGTTTCGCAACTGTAAAATTGTGTTTCATAGACATTTTAGAGCAGCATATAATTTCACAAGTGCCTATCAGTTAAATTATATTTTCGCTAGTAGAAATATGTATGGACTGGTGAAAATTTATTTGGACTTCACTAGTGAAAATATAACTTTACCGAAAAATGAAAGTAAATAAATAATGATAAGTATGTAAATGTATATATTACTACGTATAGATAAGTTGAAATCATATAATTCTACTAGCACCTGTCAGATAAATTATATTTTCACTGGTGAATATCTTTGAGGGATAACCCGAGAATTTTGTGATAAAATCAAAGTAAAAAACAATCTATTAGATATGGACCAGCGGCATGATAGAAATAACCATATGTAAGCAATCATGCGACTAGACACTAATTGGTTGCTCTTATTTGTATGGATTTTATAAAACTTTTTTAGAGACAAGTTTGCATTTGCTGTAAATCACTCGAAATAATTTGTTAATTTTGAATAATTGTAAAGAATGGACATATTTTTACAGAAAAATGAAATTTGACAGAAAACTTCGTCATAACTTGCCATAAAATATGATTTAAATAATACAACAAAAGTTCACTATTACCAGTAAGAACAATACAATCAAATTCTCCATTATGGAGAGTAACTCCATTGTAATTTAATAAGGCACGATATATTCCATGTTGTGTAAAGCAGACTGTTACTACAAGGCGCTGATTCACAGTATCGTAGTTATACAGCGCTGAAGACGAAAGCTTTTCATCGATGGGGCACCCGAGCGGAGATATTTGAATACTGTATCCCTGTAAAAAATATATATATCATTCAATGACTATTGATATTGTACATGTTAAAAAGTAATAAAGTAATTAACAAACTTCAGCTGGAAGATCGTTGGCTTGAAAAGTGCACGGATTATTGTAAGCATCTCTAGGTTGAACGAAGATATTGTGAGGAATGTTTTGCGTACACACGAGGGTCGCAGTATGCCTAACGACCACACTTTTCCTAGGATCGATTGCACCGGACACGAACGATTTTTGAAACGGACTACCGGCAATAGCGACACTTCCTAAAATAATACACAATCAATTCTCTTTTCTAATGATCGTCGAATAAAATAGGCACTGTACCAATCATAACAGATATGCTATACACTCCCGATGTTCTCACTGTAAACTTTACTTTTGCGATGTTGGCGTTATTCGGATCGGTCGGGGAGCCTAATTCGCTCACTGTGCTTATCTACAATTCAATGGCAAATTTATTTAAGTATTATATATTATTGATAAATATATAGTATATATAATTACCTTTCTTGCGCCGTGTGATACAACAACACATAATTGGTCAGTATCGCATATCGGATAAGGCTGTCCGTTTCTTTGGTAGAACTTGACGGTAAAGCAAACTGTTCCTCCGACACATTGCGGTTCAGTCCATTCCCATTCCACCTATGATCGAGTTAAAATATATATATATTATTAATATACTAAGCTATAAATTGTTCATATTAAATTAATACGAGACTTACTTGACAGTTTGGGGGATGTAGGTATTTGCCAGTTACGTATTGCAGAAGAGTGTGTTTTGCTTCTGGAGCCAATGAAGGTTGAGTCATGGCTGCTAATGTTACTAGACCTGCGACTGAAACTGATACTACTAGCATTCCTCCTATAAAATTAAAAAATACTCCTCATTATAACAATATACTGTGAAAAAATCATGTTAATTTTTAACAACCATCATTATTTCGTGTTATTGTTTATGAGCTATTTTGTCATAGGTTTAATCTTTTTTTTTAATTTTTATACAAATTTATAGATAGCTTATAAACATAATTGTATTCGTCATAATTGCCACTTCTGAAAATCTTTTAAATTTTGGCGATTTATACCAAATATTGCATTGTTTTATGGGTTAGTTATTTTATCTACATTTTATGAATTCGTATTAGATATATGAGATGCCAAATCTATCAAAGGTAGTATGTACAAAATTTTTGCTGCACGTCGTTATCATTTTATTAAGCATATATAAAAGTATATTTTTTTTATTCTTTATGTTGTGTCGTGTTAAAGAAGCGGTTCTTAAGCTGGAGTCCGTGTATCCATTACCGAGGGTTTGCGAAACAATTTTGACACTGATTGTATCAATAAAAAAGCAGTAAAAGCATCATATGAAGTATCCATACTAATAGCAAAAGCTGGAAAATCCCATAATATAGCACAGCAACTGATTCTTCCTGGTACAAAAATAATGACAAATACAATGTTGGGTACTAGAGCAACAAAATATATAAGTTTGATTACATCATCGAATGATATGGTCAGTAATAGGATTGAAGATATGTTATATAATATAAAAAGCAGCTAATTTTAAATGCTCAAAAGTCATTACTCGCTACAATTGGATAAAAGTACTGACGTCTATAATAATGCTAATTTGTTAGCAATTATTAGATATGAATTTAAATATAAAATACAAGAAGATTTGCTATTTTGTTATTTAATACCTTCGCGTACTATAGCTGAGGCCATATTTAATAGTTTAAATCATTTTATAACCAAAAATGTCTGCACCGAGGATGTCTGCTTTGATGAGGGATATCTTTTATTGTAAAAAATGATATTAACGTCAAGATTAAAAGGAGAAAAATTTTAGCCAAAAGTTGTTTCTTTGGTCTGCATAGACAAACTACAAAAGACCACTTTATCTAAAAGAACTAAAACATGTATATATAAGACTTGCAATATCAGTCTCAGAGACCCTTATTGGCTACAGGCTTTTGAGTGTAGGATCCTGAGGAAGATTTTGCATCATCAGTAAAAAACAAAAATAAAGGTAATTTTATTCATACTCATATTAATATAAAAAAAAATATACCCCATGTCCACGCATCCTGATGTCGACTGTTCTTCACCACGGTGCTCCATAGATCCGCTTTTAAGACTCTCAATCCTTCCTCGTCTGTAGGTAAACCCTGACGTGCCACTGACCATGTTTCGAAGTCTTTCGTTCCCAAGGCTTGCCGTGCGCTCGAATCTTCCAGCCAATATACGTCTTCCAACGATGTGACGTCTAAGCTTAGTAGCCTGTATACAACACATAATAAAAAATACATTACTGTCGATCATTCTTATGGTAATTATCAGTATCGCGTGTGTACCTTGTGTATGCGTGATGCAGTCTGTGTGAAACGAGCCATTCTCGCAGTACCAATCTTTGTTGTAGCAAACGAGCAGCTCTCCGCAGACGTTGTTCGTCATGAGGTGGCAATTCTGGTAGCTCCTCGGGTGTTCCGCATGATGTTAATGATGATATGCCTGTGAAAAATATGCATAGAACATAAATATTTATTTTTTAATAATTAATCATAAAGAGCAAAGGATGTTATATCACTTTTTGGGATAGCATGAATAATAGAATAGTCTTAATATCATATACATATGTATATATATTATAAATCATAGAGTGAATCAAGTTTATCCTAGCAATACATATAGGATAAATATTAATTGTTTATTTTTCCAGCTGAAGAATCGCGACCACATCCTTTATTCTTGTGGTTACGGCCAGGTCGCCAAAGCTCGAGAACGTATCTCTTACACGAGCCATCCAGCTGCTAAGCAATGATGTTTTCGGTGATAGCTACGAAGAGCTTGAACAGTTTATGTGGGATGGTGCATATATCTTTGAGGTGTCCGGCACTACAATTTTTATAAATCTTTTTATTCTGTATGTATATACGTATAAGTTGATATGTAGCATATAAAGGTAATTTAACCTATTATGCATTATCGAAATCTTTCAAATCATGATTTGTAGTAAAATAGTAATAAAATCTCAAAGAAGTCTATCGTGTTTTTTATCTTACTCTCATGATCTAATTTTACATTCCTTATTAGTGTTAACCAGATTGAGCCTAATTACTAAATTCTTCAAATATAGTGTAATACTTTTTCTTCGTAAACCATAGTTGAATTCTGGCTCAAGCATTATAAACAGGAAAAAAGATAATGTTCAGTATAAAAGCTGCTTTACTTTTTAATTTAAATGTTATATAATAAAATTGGCAAAATATTTAATGCAATGTTAGAAAAATACATTGCCAAAACTAGTGGCATTCCAGAAACCTAAGTAATATAGTAAACCTATTCATACATTTTTAAATGCGTGTGGCAGTAATCCAAAAAAATTGGAATGAAACTCGATCAATGATCCATCAGACAAAAAGAGATTTTAAGATGTTTTGCAATATTATATAATATAACGAGGAGCATGCCTCACACGAAAATATATACAGAAAACAAATTGCGAACATTCTAAATTGAAAATCATAAAAAACTTGAACAATCAATGCGCAATAACATCGATTTTTTAATTTTATGCTCTGTAAATGGTCAGTAGCCCTGATAGACGTACCGGTATTTTAAGTACACAGGGCGGTAATTGATTGTTGTTGTCGAGATTAGTATCTTGTCGCTTCTTACACTATTGATTTCTAAAATTATTTATTTATATATTTTTCTCAGCAAACATGTTTTTTATTTATTTTATTGACTCTAGCATCAGTTACTTTATTGCCTGGTCCTGAGGTTATCAAAGATTTTTTTAAATAACTCGAAATTGTTTACTATAAGGAGTGCTTTCTTTACAAATATATGTTATCTGTCGATATGTTTGTACATATCATACATTTCGACAAGTAACACAAAAACCTATATACAACAAGTCAAGCTTTCAGGAGATATATCAATATTGAGAAAATACGAAGAAAAGAGATAAATTTTAGACTATGTATTTTCTTTGTTTGAGTTTATTCGAAAAAAATTCTCAAATAATGAAAAAAATATATATACATATACTAAACATAAATACGCATTTTTTGTATTTATAAAATATATTAAATAGTTTGGAAGGAAATATATAAAACATACTAATAAGGCTAATATAAAATGTAAAGTTTATCTACGCGTGTATACGCACATATAAATGCATATTACATATTCCAGTTTCGCACAAATCTGAAATATGATATGAACACGCAATGGTACTATAGTATATAAATACATATAATAACCACATATTCACAATATATTCTAATACATTATAAAAAATACATATGGTATTCCGAATACCCAAAATATTAATGGCCAAAGCGTGACTCAAGGGTGAATATAATAACATATATTCACACATCTGAATATTTTCAACGTTCAACTCCTAATATAATCCATCTATAAGTAAAGTATGTAGTTGAATCAACAATCACACAAGATGGTGTGCCAGATTAAATTTGAAAAAAAGTGGCACTCATATTCATTGATGAGCATTTGTGCAATGGTTTTTTTCCAGGAGGAAAATGTCGAATCGTAGTAACCGAAACATTTAATTCGGAATATAAAAACATTTAATTCGAAATATAATCTATCTATAAATAAAGTATGTGGATGAATTAACCATCACCAAAGGTGTGCGAAGATTAAATTGGAAAAAGTCGTAAAAAGCGTCATTCATATTTAGTCATGTTCATTTGCGCGATGGCGTTTGTTCCCGGGGGAAACAGCCCTTATCCCGGAGCGAATCCGGTAACCGAAACGGGATAGGTGGCCGATGCGTGTATATTTGATAGCTACGAAGCGCGGCCCTTGTATTCCCGAATGGGTGTAAAACTTTTATTGCCCGAAGCGTGGAAATGGACAACGAAGCGAAACCGGGAATGAAATTGGACGAGAGACGTTTGAGAATCGGCGATCGTTTTGTTTTAAGTGCTGAAAGGCAGATTACAAAGATTTTCCGGGAAAATGTTTTACTGCATAATAATAAAAAAAAATGTTAATCAAGCCACGCAACGATAACTTTGTTCAATTGTTTAGAGAAACGTATAAATGGAATAGCGCCAATCTTTTTGCTGCAAGCCCTTAATTCATATTAAAAACAAATAAAGAAGTTCTTTAAAAGCGCACTAAAAATATTTAAGGTAAAAAAATATGTTAGTCAATTTATATTTTACCAAAAAATATGCCATTTTTACAATAAAAGTCTAAAAATAATTTTATAAATCTTTGCTAATATAACTTTAAGTCTGGCAGTTTTTTCAAATAAAGCAACTTGATTCTTTTTTAAATTTTGACTAATTATGATATATGTATATATGTAAACTGATTATGAAACTATATAACAAAATTTGACATATTTTTATATATAGTATATTATATATAACAAAAATAACTATTTTGGCAAAAATATAGGTATCAGTTTATCAATATTGTTGCGAACTATTATCATAATGATTATGTAGTATCAATATTTTTCAATATTAACTCACTCATTTATACATATTTCACATGTGCATGAAGTGTACATCACAGTAGTATACAGATTTGTGCAAAAAGATATATATTCCCTAATATTGTCGCGACTTAAGCTATTATTGTAATATTTGTTTCATAATAATATCCATTTTTTTCATTATTAACTCGCTTATTTGTACATATTTTTACATGTACTTTACCGAAGCACCATAAAGGAAAGGTCAAAGGTAACGGGTCAATTTGTTACGATAGAAAAAGAAAGTTTTTTATCTTAGATATTTATATTATATCTTACTTAAAGTTTGTTTAATTTTCATAGATTACTATGAAATGAAGAAAAACACCCTTTATCTTGCAAAAGGTTTTAGGTTTTTTTCATTATAATTTTTTTTGTACATGATTTCTCCAAGAAATATTACTAAAAACACTATTTTAAAATTGTATGAATATTAGAAATAACATCAAAAATCATTCGTACAAGTATCTGCGACAATGTAAAACCATTATACATACATAAAATGCGATTATTTTATTTATTTATAATGGTCTATTTCCAGTGTATAAAATCTGAAAATCAATGTAACCATACTAATGGCTAATTATCATGTAGGTTTTTATTTATAAGTAGCAATGATGTCACTTTTAGCACTTGTCAATATATATTTGATATGTTACACTTATTTAAAATATTTTATTATATAATCCGTTAGGTTAGAAAAACAATAAACACAAGATCATTAAATAATATGTAAAATTATAATTTTATAAAGTACAGTATTTTATTTAGGATTAAATAAAATATTCTGACTATCATATTTGAGAGGTTTCCCCAATGCGTCATGAGTGTCATTAAACAAAAGGGTTTATAAAACATTTCATATTCTATACATACACATACACACTTTCTAACATGCATATCTTATTCAAGATCACACGAAATATTTAATAAAACCATTAAATATAAAAAAAAAACGATTATTATGTACGAGTACCATTCTATATATTTTTCCAGCTCATGCAAGAAGAACGGTCTCGAGCGCTGTCATCCGTACCGCGACGGACAAGAATAAAGGACGCGATTGCGACTCTCTCATGCAGTGATATCCAAAGTGAGGTACGCGAATTACACTTAGAAGTACGCTAAGTGATAATTATACGATCGTAAACATAAAATAAACGATAAATTGACAGCTTCGATGTATTCAGATACTCGTAGACGAGTTATGTAGTTTAGATACCATCGCTCTAATGCACTCTTAAGCTCGCAGCTTAAAGTCACCGAGCATTGACAGATTGTCGACATTACTCCTTAGCAACTTAAAAAAGTGCTTCAGCGCTACGCCAGAAATGCAATGAATTGTTTCTCAATGCTCCAAAGCAAAAAGGAACTAGTATACAAAAACCAGTACTCGCTCTTGCATATATCTATTCACCTATAAATTTGTCTACCTATGTTTATTCTCAATAGAATCCTATACCATTATACAGATCTAAATTCAATCTTAATATTTTTCTACCTAAAAGCCTTTCTCAAAACTAATATTGAATGTTATACGTATTTAATTATGCTGAGCTGCACTTTAGGACACCAATGGAAACATGCATAAATTAATGCAAATATTTGTTATTTCTATATATGTATCATTTACTGTTGACACGTTTACATTGAATAAGGTTATATTTGCATACTCGTTCTGAACAATTGCCTTCCGGTCAATATAAGTTTATACATACATATAATTAAAGAGACGAAATAATCAGTTTATTTGCGTAGAAAATAAAATACGATTTTCAGAAAGCTATTCTTTTTAAAAGGTGGGTCTCTTTTCAACGGCCAATAAATTCGATATTGATACTAGATGCTCCACCAATAGGTAAATAATAAAATAAAGTCTCCGTAGAGAACGAGAAAAAGATTGTAAGATATATTTTCTCTTCTCTAAGACGTAAATGTATTAGACGAGACGAAAGTGGAGGTGACAATATTTTATTCAAGGTCCTAAAGCGCAACTGAGGATTAAGTATTATTCAAATTCATAGAAAAAGAAGGAGGTGGCGTGACTAATAGACGGTGGAATAGTATCTATGTTTTAAGCAGGGTCTTAAAGAGTAACTATGCAAAATAATATTTAGATCGGTCAAAGTGTATTGAATTGTAAAGAGATAAATTATATAAAACATATACATATATTTTTCAAATACTTTTACTATGGATATTAAGATAATTAGTATACAATAAATAATAGAGTTAATCAGAATAATATTTTTATATAAAAATAAATGTAAAATATGGAATATATTTTTTAATGATATTCTTTAAATAATGTTTGTAGAAATATGCAAAAAAAATAGTTTAATATGTATTTCAATATATACTATAAAATATTTCTAATTGGCTAATAAAATTATTTAATTATAAATAATAATTTAGCATTAAGCTCTTATTAAACTTAAATAAAATAATTTTAATCAATATACTATTAAATGTAATTTTCAAAGACAATTCCAAAACTTCAGATAAAATACTGAATATTTGATAGTGGATATCAAAGATTGGATTATCTTTTCAAACGCTATTTTCAGATAAATATCAGCTTTCTCAATATAGATAATATAATAATAGTTCCCAAGAGATACTAATTTAGTAGCGTAACAATACGGTCGAGTTATATGTAGTCCTGTTTGTGATAATATTATTATCTGAAAAGATAAATTGAATTCAGCATCTGACGTCACAATTATATCTAACTAGAGATATGTAGCATGCAATTAAAAAAAGCAATTAATTTATTTTGTGCAGATATCACAAAGTTGCATCAGTTAATACGATAATGCTTGAATACTAAAGCAACGTTTGCATTACACAACTAAAGAGTTTATCTGTCTACTTGTCTGTTTCGTTGCGAATTTGGGCCAAGAGCCAGTGCAGTTTAACTTTGGACAGTTTCCACTTTTGTTACGGGGTGGTAAGAATGAGCTGTTATGTATGCTTTAAATACGTAATTTTTTGGCTTAAAACTTAAGCCAATATACAATCAAATGCTCGAATCTTATGAACATACATATAAATAAATACAATGTACTACTGTATAAACCATCACTTTAAGCCATTTTTATCAGTGTATATTATTAGTCTTCGCAGCATTGTATTGGAAAGAGCAGCTGTTTGGAATAAAAGCTCCAAAAAAGGGTTGGACTTATAAGAAAAAAACATTGAATTAAAGCACCTTATAAGTATATAACATTTTGGAAAAAATATATTACATTTTTTCTCGTGAGCATATAAATCAAAAACAGTAAGTGAAAGCTCATTCACTCATAAATTGTAATCTTTTTTATTTATACGAATATTCAGCTTTATACATATGTATAAATATAATACATTAAAACTTAGCCTTTTTAATGATAACATACGTAATAAAACATGAAAATTTTAAATGTAAATATGAATAATGATTTTTCATCAAAAAAGTCAACACAAAAATATATATGCACTCCGTGTTCAGCTGTAACCAAAAATACATAGTTTTAAATGAGCGATAGATAAATAAGGTACTTCGGATGTTCCCCCCCCCCACCCCGCTCCTTAAGGTAGAGAATAGACCCTTACCTACTGGCCCATTAGCGACCCATGATTACAACCTGTGCGCCAACGAATTGCTCCACCTCCGTTCTCGACCTAAACCGTCACGATCGACGACTGCGGGTGGCTTCCCGGGCACACTTAATGGTCTCCCGACTGAGCGATAGATAAGTCAATTGAGATCTTCGTCACTGTTTTGGCTTTAATATATTCAGATCTGTAGTATAAATGGTTTACGAAATATGTCATTTTTGTACTGTCTGTATTTTAATTAATAGTTAGATAAACATTTTAATGTTCGTTCAATATTTTTAAGATACTATTTTTTTTTATTTCTACATTGTTATATAAACTATCAGAGGTCTATAATACAATTATGATATATAATAATTATATTCTTATCCTCAATATCAGTCTATATTGGCGTAAAATGCGTTATAAAAAATGGCATTATAGATGTACCATATTTGCTTCATATGTTAATACATACACATTACTATGTACGTATTACATATATATTTGTATGTAATGTTCATACATTTTCATTGCCAATGCGTCAAAGCATACATCGTCGTATTAAAAAAATTCATTCTCACATCTTTTCCGCAGTGTCGACTTATTATTGAATTAGTAATAATCTTACTTATTTATTTAAGAGTTAAATGTGCTACTAGATTATTACACTTTCCATATCGTATATTGTACGTATACAAATAAATATGTCGGAAAGTAAATAAAGTATAAAAGTGACAAAACGAACAATCGCACTCAACAAAGAAAACTTACCGCAGATAAATTTATTACTACATCACAATCGTTTTACCGTTTCGTGTTGAAAATAAATTGTATGAAAAGTTTTTCAACCCTCGTTTCGGTGTTGTTCGATAATCGCATTACTGTCAAAATACGCTTTAGAGAAGTTTTGGCCAAAATGTTGTTATTAAAATTTAAATAACATTTATGAAATTGCTTTACCGCCAAACCGCGATCCTTTGTACTCATTAAAAATATTAAACTGGTAAAAATATTAGTATAAACGGCTTTTTAAAGTTTTCACATCTATACTATATATTTTTCCATTGTCGCTGTAGAGATGGGATGACAAACATAATGCGCTAAAATAAGGCGAAATATTTTTTAATTCGCGTTCCAATGCCTATGTAGACCAGTGGTCCCTATGCGAACCGCAATGCGACTCGGGAGCCAAAAATTTAGTTGCCTGGAGGCTAAAAGAAAACGTGATTCGGACCCGGGCATTTTCGAAAAAATTTGCACGCTTACAAACAGGAGTCGGTAATCTTTTCATACGTTTAGTTAAATTTTCATTTTAAAGTTTTTTTTTTTGCAATACAGCGAGTAACTTTTGAACATTTTAGTAACTGTATTTTTTCTTACTGAAAATTAGGAGTAGTTCGGTTAACTACTATTGTTTACCATTTATTGAATTGTTTCCATTTTTAGTATTATTTAGTAATTATTTGAGATTTTACTTGATTTAATATTAATGAGGCAACGCAGTACGTTTCATTTGAATTTTTACTTCACTTTGACACTAAAAAATACAAAGCCTCAAAGTTAAATGACAAGAAATAAAAAAAAAAAAAAAGTCCCAAAGTTGAATGACAATGAAGAAAATTTTTCATCAAAGTACATTTCATTTGAATATTTTACTTACAAACTGTCATTTTGACATTAAAAAAGATGGTACTAATTTAATGATGATCGCAACGCAAGTACAGATGTTACACCACTTTAATTTGATTATGCAATGCTATATCACACATTAGCAGTAACCAATTTAGGTGTCCAATTTCAAGAGAACTATATATTCTATCGGCATACAGAAAAAATATGCAATAAAACCATCAAAGATATTGGGATTTGTCTTGCGATACGCGTATCGATTGAGGAGCTCCAGGGCATTGTGTGCCTTGTATGTTCACTTAGTACGCAGTACCTTCCAGCATGCTTATTGCCAAATAGTGCAACTAACTAATTTTTAATAGAAAAATTAAAAAAGGTACATGATTATTTATTTTTATTTCCTACAAAACTCCTAAAAGGTATGCTGGGATATGAATTCCTCGAGTCGCATCGACGAGTGTTACTGGTAGAGTATATTTACAATCCGAAGATTCTGGAAGAACTTTTTTGTGTGCCACCTAATTACCAGTGCTTGCGTTGCTGAATATTGTTTGAAGTACTGCATGCAAGAACAGGAGTATTTGACAACTCCCCAATAAGCACAGCTAACTAACTTTTTAACCATATGTCGGATAGTATTGATTTGTTCTCATCCAAGTACTCACAGGTGATAAACGCATTGTGTTCTAGTCATTATTGTTAATACATTTATATAATTATTTTGTAAATATATATTTATATTTTTTATGTATTTTGTTAATACGTATTGTTTTTTCCCTCTGTGCAGAATGCATTGCCGCAATGCATTCTGCATCATATAAGCTAATTTTAATGTGTCTTTTTATGCTATGGCTTTTAAATATTTAAAGTTGTCTCTTAATGAGCTTCCAAAACAGTCGATTAACACTCGTCTACATAATATACGCGTTTTCGCAGTCGCCCAATAATTTACGGCGCCCCGGGTGGCGTCAGTAATTGGCGTCGCTTTAAATCCGCACCTGGCCTCGCGTAATAATTCACGAAAATCCTTGAGGATAACTGCGTTTTGTCCACGGTGAATGCAAAACTCACCGTGCCATGGCATGACCGGTCGTTGGCTGGCGTGACCCGATCGCTCTGATACGATAGGAAAGGGCGGAAAATTGGGTTGCGATATGCACATTTTCCAGAGCTGGTAATTATCGTCAGGCTTTTTCAAGATTTTCAATATGCATGTGTAAAATAATTGGCAGAAAAAAATAGCGTGACTGAGGTAAGATGGGAGGCATTTACAAAACGTATTTCTTACAGTGTGACGTGCTCTACAATATATTGATCAAGTGCAAATTTCAGAATACAGCACTTTGAGATTTAAAAATAAAGCTTAACCTCAGAGGATATAATGTCATGAAAAGGTCATGGTAGTCGTTTAAAACACTGACCAAAAATATAAGAAAACTGCGCATTTGCCATCATATTTTATAAGCCCTACCAGAAGGCAAAAATAATGCTACAAAAGTAGGGTTTCTAATAACCCTATTTCGGTATTTTTTAAATTCAACATCTAAAATACTGTTATTTGATTTTTAAATATTGATAGTTTAAGATTGCTCTATATATTATTACAATATATTAAATACTTTAATACATAAATGTATTTATTTAATAAAAACATAATCATAAAAAATATTTTTGTATTATATATCATTTCCTTAACGAGAAAAATACGCATTCAGATTTATAATTCATTATTTATGAGTATTTGTAATTATTTTTAAAGACATATATTAATTCGACCTTCAGATATTAACCCAATATTTCAGTTTATGCAGAAAGTCATAATTGTTATTTACTTTTGCTATAAAGCACCAAAGTTGAATGACAACGAAGAAAATTTTTCTTCAAAGAATTTCGTGCAGAAGTTTACTATTTTTTAATGTTAGGCGTTACAGGAAATGTTATTAAGAAATTATCAATTCAACTAATTTAAGTCATTTAGAAAAATCCAAAAACAAAACATTAGTGAAATCAACATTTCGTAACACATAAGAATCGCGATTATCCCAAAATATATTTAACCCTTTATCTGCTAAACGACGATATATCGATGCTCGTGATAACATCTAAAAAATGTTAACGACGGTCGATGTTGACTTCTTGGTATTCAAAAAGGTAAATGAATTGGGGAACTTGTTACTCCATTAGTGTGTCAATGGCATGAAACAGTTTATTTATATATTTAATTTTATTGTTGTGAAGCATGAACCGATAAATATTATATATTATAAGAGTAGGAGTTTAAAAACCGCGTAGATGGCAAGGTTTTAAACTTTAAATTTAAAACCTTTGTAATTATTGTACGGTCTCCTTTAATAATATTACAATTTTACGGATTTCGCGAAGAGCAAATAATGATTTTGGTAACAAATATAATTACTTGTAATATTGCTATACTACAAAGGAAATATTAAGTATAAATACGGATATATATGTATTAGAGTTCAAAGCCCTACTCAAGCAAGCTTATTTTTAATGTTTTTTTTCTGTAGTATTAGGTTAATATTGAATTGATATTTTAAAGTTTAATTTTAGAACTCTTGCCATTTATTATGATATATTAACGAGTTTTCTGGAAAAGGCAAACTCGAAAGTGTGTAGCAATGACTTTCAAGGGGTCCGGAAAATTAACCGCCAGCAATTAATCACTAGCAGTTTATCGCCGCGTCAAATAACTTATAGCTTAAAAACGACCGCTAGCATATTTTATCGCCAGGCAATACATATAATCTATATAAATTTATTTTAAATTGAAAATAATCTCTTTTTACAGGTGATATTTTTACCATCCGCACAGTGAATAAATACAATTTCACTGATATTGATCAGTGGAATTGTTAGTAAAATTATATTCATACTACTTATTCACTGTAACAGTTGCGAAACGATTCTTTTCTGTTCAAACCCAAACCTAATCTAACGAAACCTAAACTTTTCAAAAACCTAATAAAACTGAAAAATCAGCAAAATATTTCATTAAAAATCACGTTAAATTTATATTTAATAAGTAACACCGCAAAATAATAAAGTTGCATATAAATATATTATCATCAAGCTAATATCAGAAATAAAAAATATATTGCATACATAATTAAAATTAAGTTTAGTAAGAAAAGAATACGAAAGACATATATAAATAATATTAGGAAATCCGCATGTATGTATAATATTAATAATTATGTAATGTAATAGTCGATAATAATATTACACAAGAAACACATTGTTCTTACGATCATAATACAATTTACTCGTTCTGACAGCTTTCAGGAAATTATCTTTAGACTAAGTAATGGTTTGGAAATCCAATTTTAGATAAAATCAAAATGTATTATTATCTATCTGTATATACATATATGTAAGTATTATATAATTATTTTATATAATGTATACTAAATTAATTTATATCAACTTTTTTTCTACGGTATTTAAAGAGCCAGTAAGCTATTATTTTACTTTAGTGCTAACTAAAAGTAGTAGTTATGCAGTATAAATAAAAAAATATAATATATATTTTCATTATTATTTAATAAGATACATTGAATAAAATCGGTGGTTTTATTTGCCTATAAAACGATAAAAGATTTTTATGTTTTATTGGCGTATTATAATTATAAAGGGTGTATATGGAAATTATTTAGGCAACTATCGTACAAATTACAAAAAAATCATGAACATTTTATTAAAATTATTTTTACTCGAAACTTTTGACAGTTTGATAGGTTCATGTTAATTATTATAAATTATCTTGTAAAAAATCCTTTTAAGATATAAATGAAACTCGTTTTTTGCTGTGAAATTATATGAAACCGGATTAGAACAATTAAATTGTACGAAGTGCTCGGCTATAACATTTAACCTGACATTTAGGTTTAAGAATTATTGGATAGCCGTAACGACCTTAGTGCCGAAGCCCAATTATTACAAGAATTAACAGAATGAAATTGGACCTTTAAATTGTTCGAAGACAGATATGATAATGTACCTCTTCTCTTGCCTTTATGTCTACACTTTGTTACATATGATGTATAATTATTACCGATTTTCAGCAGAGCACGTAAATATTTATGTTCGGCTGTAACGGCCACTGTGAATGTCATTCCAAGGTTAAAGATTTAAAAAAAAACGTCCTTGCCAGTGGTACAGCAATTACGGCACGCTTGAAAATTATTAAAAGTAGCATTACGCAATTAGTGGACGATTAGAGAGAAAATTATTTTTCACGTTATTTACGTGTTCGTGCAAGGCTGCCGTGGAAGCGCCCGGGAGCTTTCCATGTCAGTGATTTTCCTCGGCGGCAAAAAAGCAAGAAAGCACGCGAACTTATTCAACCGGAAAAACAGATAACACCCCTCACAAAGAGCCGGTTCTACATAAATCTCCTCACTCAACGTTATCGCGCCGAATGCGAACGTAACAGATTATCCCGCAGAGATACCTTAGCATAGTGAATTCCAACCTGTGGGCCGCGAAGGCCTTTGGAAGGCAGAGGTTTCGAATAAGAAGGATATAGAGCTCACACAATACCTCATACATAAAGATCATATATCTGAAATATCTATATAAGGAAAAAAATATACGAGGAATATTTGGAAAGTAAAGTTACTAGGATACTCAAAATGAAGGCGATATTTTCACTAGGTTGGCAACTATTCAACAATCGCTAAAAATGTGACAAATTTAAATCAAAAAGAAGTAATATTCATGATGAAAAAGACTTGAAAACTAATCTAGTAAGAACTCATTAAAAAGCATATAAATTATTGTGTTCAACGATCGATAGAACTTATGAAAAATATGTCCAGAAAAATAAATGGGCAATACAGTTTTAGGCTATTTGATGCTTGGCGCGCGTTGGGTGTCGAGAAAAAGGGTGGGCGGAAGACTTATAATATTAGCTAAACTGAATGAATATTTGGTTTTAATAGAGCCGTGAATAATCTACTTTATTTGTGAAAGAATAAACCAACTTTGATGACAGCAATTTTAAATCCTGAAGGAAATAGCACATGTTTCATGTAAAACAGTGAATCGTAAAAGTTGAAAATCGCTGCCCTGGTATAAAACGGGCTCAAAAGGTCGGGCTGATCGAAGCGGATGCCGTCGAATATCGAATGTACAGTAATATGAAATTATGGTAATTTGTTCTGGAAGTGCGGAATTTTCTGCGGTGCCTATGCGCTGGGTGCGGCCCTGCTTTGCATAAAATCAACCGAGAGTTTTGTTCTATTTTTTGCTCGAATCATTTTTCTTTCCTTTTCCGCAAGTGGCATAATAAAATTTATCGTTGTTTGTTTGCATAACAAATCGAATAAAGTTTTTTTATTATCTATATATTATACGAAGAGATCCTGAAAAATATTTAGAAAGTATAAGGTGTATTCAATATTTGAATTAGTTATTCAATAAACACTTATTTTGCAAAAAAGAGTTTTAATGAAGTATTAAAAAAAGACCACTGACTGGCCAAAATTTGCTCCTCCTAGAGAAAATCTGAAATGACGTCTCTGATTTAAAAAAAAACCGGTTATCCCACAAAGAAAATATAAAAAAAACATCAAAAATATTTCATTTCAGTGAAATCATATCAGAATACATTTTCATGTATTCTGATGTGAAAATATAAGTTATCTGGCATGTGCTAATAAAATTATACGATTTAAACTTTTTCACACAATATAAAGGTTATAGAACTTTAAAATGAAAAATAAATCACATAAAATCGTAGCAATGGCCATGGCATTAACATAATTGGAAAGATGATTTTATGTCATTAGTGTTTAAATCTGGGCGTCGTGGCTGGCTAGAATATAGCGCAATCTGGAAGTCCAATTTTCGACAACCGAATATATATCGGCAATAACGCGGCGAATGTTGGCTTCCAAGTTTCTGGTTTATCGGCGTCAATCGCACGGTTTTGAATGCCATTAAATTTAGTAATTTTCTAATGTGGTTCTGAAATGTAATTAGGGGTTGTTAGTGAAGATATTATGGCTGCCATCAAAGCAGGTCTGATATTAACGGTACAGAGGCTAGCACTACATTGGTTCAGACATTTAAAAGAATAGGAAAGGTGTTAATTTGCAGAATATGGGAATCTTATAAATAATCGAATCTCAATATGGCAATATTCAATGATATTTTTGAGTCAAATTGTTACTGAAGATGAGAAGTGGATCATTTACTTTAACATGCGACGTAAGAGAGAGTAGTTGAATGCCAATCAACCCCCAATTCCAACCCCGAGAACATGATTACACCCCAATAAGATAATATTATGCATTTTGTAGGGTATGAATGGCATAATTCATTATGATATATTGGATTATAGGCAGATAATTACAACAGACACAGTATGTTCAGATAATTTGTTTAAAAGCGACACAGACCATAAAAAAGACCTTCCCTTATACATTAAAGAGGGGTAATTTTACACCAAGACAGCGCACGCCCTCACGTACCCAAGAAGACGATAGAAAAATCAATAGATTTTCTTGGGAACTCCTTTTTCGCCTACCGTATTCTTCAAACATTGCTCCAAACGATTACCATCTATTTACACACCTGCAACAGATTTTAGGTGGACAAAAATATTTTATAAAAACGACATTAAATAATTTATTGTTTCTAAAAAGATATTACTTTATAAATTATTAACATGTAGAGAATAATTGTATAAAAAAGGAGAATATAAAATTTAGTAAAGTATTACATGTTTTAATTTTTATTTCATTTAACCAGTACCTTTAAAAAAATTGGGAGTTAGTCAATCCACCCACTTAAAAATGGTTATAAAATATTTTGCTGGATTGTTAGTAAATATTCTAAGTCAGTCAATATATTTTTAATTACTTGATATTTTGAAGATGTGAGATTTTTGTAGCATATGTATAAGAATGGTGAGAATCATTTATTAAGAATTTCCACCCAATTTACAATTAAGATCGTCGATACCTTATATTATTTAGAGCTCCAATTAATAATATTTGTGTAGTACATTACTAGTTATTTAATAATATTTATTTACAGATTACGTCACGACTCACGAGCTTCGTCTGGTCAATGCAATGGTATAAAACTGCAGTAGTTTTAGTTAGTCTGCCAACTCCGCAATAAAACGAATGTTTGCGACATAAAAACCTTCAAAAAAATATGAGATACGACCCCCTTAGTGAAATATATAATCTGAATTGTGAACTTGAATCTGCTTTTGGCAACATTCCTTTTGAAATATGAACGAGAGAAAAAAATACATACAATGCCAACACCATATCAATGGTCGACGTGCCATTAATCCAAAAGGTCTCCTCGTTCCAACAACCTACACGTACAAGATAACATTGTAAAATATACTCTTTTTTGCAATATAAAACCTTGTCATTTTTACCCAGCACAAATTCGCTTAATTTGCAGCGCTTGTTCACAGGGCCGAGTTGATTACATTATGAAAGGACCGGAGTTTTCTGTGTTGTGTTTTAATATTACCTACGACGAAAAACTCGATTGAACGCCATTGTGTTTTATGAATTTTGTTAATGTTATTTTAAGCATAATTACGTCAGAGCAATGTAGTTCAGAGTTAATTAAATTCTGCTCTATAATCCAAAGATAATGCGACCTCCAGATAGAGCTGAGCACACATTCGTGCTTGTGTTTCTAAAGGTTTAGTTGCTACTATTATTATAATAATCTACTAAATAAATCATGGTACACTTTAGCATAAGTAATCAGCAACAATACGGAACAGTTGATTAATAATTTTATAATAAAGAACAAGCAAATGTAAATGAAAGAACTAGAATCAATATCAGACATGTCACAATCACTACAGTATAAAAAATACACTTTCAGAGTCGATACATATGTAAAATTACAATATGTTCAAATATATCAATACGATAAATTTTAGTATATAATAAAATCATCGATATTAACAAAAAATGCACTAAAAAGTTATTTTTACTGCTTTAAAAAAGCGTTATTATAATCTAGTGAAAAATTCTCTATCAAAGATGTAATGGAAATGTTTTTTTAAGTAAAGCTTTAAAAACATTAAAACAAGTTTTCTTATCGAGTTGTACAATTTTATTTGTCATTAAATATTTATTTAGTATTAATTATTAATCTAAAATGATTTTAAGTCTCGAATACATTTTTATTTTATGTTCGCCTAACTGTCTGAATATTGAAAAATAACTTTACTATAGTAACTAAAACATATTGGAAACAAAATAGAAACTATAATCAAGATAACAACCAGTGGCGTCATGGAAACTTCCAAACTTTACAAAATGGGCATGTCTGATATTGATTCATGACGTCATAATTACACAATATTGTTAGGTTCGCACGTGAAATTAAAAAAAATATAACATATTAATTTATAACAATATATATTCATAAATATATTTCGGCAGTGTTATTATTTTCAATTTAGAAATTCAATCCTCAACTAATCCAATGAAAATCTGAGAAGATATCTTCGACAACAAATTAAATAAGGTCATAAATTTGCATTTGACTTGCGATTGCGAATTGTTTCAAAATTGGAATCAAACCATTAATCTTACAACCGATTATGCGCCTTGAACTTTAAGCTTGGTTCACACCATTCGATTAGATGTAGAAAGACAACACATTTAACAACTAAACTTGACGATTTCAATTCAAAAGTTCGAACGTTAAATAATCTACTGTCGGAAAAAAAATAGTATCGTCCATTAGAAGTGGGTATTAGTATAATTATCTACGTAGTTAAACGCAGTTTTTAAGCTGATTAGTCATATACGTAATCTAATACTGAACACGCAATCGATATCTAATACATGTCAGTTAAAACGCTGGTGAGTCTTGTGCGGTCAAGTAAATGGTCAAAAATAAATCAATACCCAAAACAATCAATGCGATAAGACTACACCAAAAGGCGAAGCAAAGCATTACCACTGAATTATTAATTATTATTCATGTGTGTATTTCCGATTAATTTTCCTTTATGTTAACATCAATTTATTTAATTAACAACAACTTATTATGGCGAGATATGAATCTGTTCAATAAGCTCCCGACACGTAACGGCTCAAGTGAGCTTTTATATCTAGATTTATACGTGGCGAAGAATTAATAAAACAAACATCGTTACGCGTGTGATTTAATTTCGCACGTGTAATATTGGCGTGTTGTTAATTAGCCGTGTGTTTTTGTGTTATCGACAAAATTTATTTTCAGCCGTAATAATTTTTATGTGCTAAAGAAAAATTTCGTTTACGTGTTTAAAAACAGTCGAGTTGGGCGATGGTGAAATTATATGGCTTTTTTAATCTTTATAAGCATACTCATTGAAATTGGTTCACTTTACTAGTATCGATCATTGTTTACCAATTTTTTTTAAAAATAAACCGTGCTTGGAAAAGCGTATTTAATAATAATAATTTCAATCAATTATAATGTGCGTTTATAAGAAGCAGAAAAAAAGCCCTCTAAATATGTATGTAAGTTATTCATGTATTAAAGTGTACCACTTATAATAGGTTACGTCACCTTAATACTTAATTGACGGGCTATTTAATTTGTTGTCGAAGATATCTTTTCAGATTTTCATTGGATTAGTTGAGGATTGAATTTCTAAATTGAAAATAATAACACTGCCGAAATATATTTATGAATATATATTGTTGTAAATTAATATGTTATATTTTAATAAACATTTTTGCCTCTGTTTTTAACCCTTTGAACGGTATCGCCGTACATGTACGGCGGTCGATCTTTCACTGTTTTAAGGTACTACGGATATTTATATATTTACATAAATAACTGAAATAATAAATCATAAACATTATATTTATATAATATTTTTTAAATTTGATTTCTATAGAAAATAATGACAATAAATTAAAGAGTACAAAATATTTTTTTTTTCATTTCCATTTTAAAACAATTTTACTTTTCTTTTTTCTCAGATCAGATTTGATGATTATTGTATAATCGATTATCAAATAAAAAACATTCCAAGCTTTTATTAATTCCACGGGTGAATACCGTAAACTAATTAAAATTGAGCTAGTTAGTACATATGTATATGGTATTTTTTATAAATAAAGAGCAAAATTTAGAGAATATCAAAAATGTTTTAAAAAAGTAAAAACAATATACTAAATCATTAAAATCTCAATTAAATAAATTAGAAAAGATGCGCTACTACTCTTTTATATTATCTTTCTTGTATATAAAAATGAATCATTTATAATCGAACTCATTAATGTTTTACGTGGGATTTTATTTTTGAAACCCGCATTAATGACTGTGAGCAAAAATTAATATTCATCAATAAGGATAAACTAGACTATAGTGTAAAAGACGGGACCACACAAAAGCCCTCGTTACGATTAGAAAAAAAGGTTTCACATAAATCACGCAAGGATTCTCCGGTGCATTGAATGTATATTTCTTTGTCACACATTACCGAAAGACAAAAAGCACCGCACGGCCACAATATTTGCACATTTCGACCTCGGAAGGATCCATCAAGTAAACGTCACTTTCTAAAGGCGTATATATATTTCGTTGTTTTAAGAAACTAGTCCACCTACAATATCTCTGAAGATCTTCATCATCCCTTCGCCAGTTTCTCCACCACTGTCGAAAAATAACGATACTCGCCCATCATAGTAATTCGCAATATATGCAGTATAAACATATGCATTATTACTAGCTTCCAAATAAATATTTCAATAACCATAAAAATGATTTGTTAAATAAAGTTTTAATTTTTAATACATTAACACCTAAATATTACAGGAAAATAAATATTTATGTTATTAATTATTAAGCTAAATTTTCCTATTCTGTATGAATTAAATATTCTTTTACTATTTTAATATATCTATAAATTAAATTATTTAATAAGCATTTAACGATCTATGAACAATGTCAAGAACTGCCCAGAATTGATATTTAGGAAACGGTTACCAAACTATTAGACTATAGAAAACTGCATAAAATCAAGCAACCCATTATTGAAATATTTATACATTAAATATTCTTGAAAATATATAAAAATAAGTATTATAAGTCAATTCTAAAATTAAATACACATTTTTTATATACATATATGTATATTTCTATATATAATTTGTATAAAAGTTTGGTTAATAAAAATGATAACTGTACAAAATAATGTTTATCACGATAACATATTATTTTTGAAAGACAACAGGAAAATTATTAAAAACAATATTCGTTTACTGATAAAATTTGATTTAGTTATTATTCAATAAACGAGGAAAATGCCTAATTATTTATTTATATTTATAAGTGTATAGTAGATATTATAAATTGATATTAGATTTTACCTCCTAGTCAAACCCGTGTTATTAACCAATGAGCAGATAAATAATGCATTTTTATTATGACACATCGCAGTTAGAGGAAAACGTATTACGGTTTTCCGTACACCTTTTGGTTAATTACCATACAAAATTGCACATTATCTTAATTAATGCACCATGTTTAAGTATGTACCAACATACGTTTAAATGAACTTGAACTCATTATCGAAAATAATGTAAAAATACGCAATAAACGAGAACATTTTGATAAATTAATTATTTCGCTTATGCGTTCGAATTTTCGGCGTAACGTCGATTGAACACGAACTCCACTAAATTACATTTTATCGAAAACGTTTGTAAAAAAAATACCGAAACACATGTAACAGCTTATCGACTGTATTAACGAATGTTATGTATGGTTTTTTTTTATAAATTTACAGAAAGGTTTCGTTCTGAAATATTTTTATTTGACCGTTAACAGAAAAAAATGCATTTATTGTTCAAGTATTTTAATAAAATTATTTTGTATTTTTAAAAACACAGAATACTCTTGATTATTCGCGCATGATCAAAGTTTATCGACATTTATTAACCCTTTGGCTACCGAAATCCGATATATCGGCTTTCGCTACACTAGCGAGAACTGCCGGATCCGACGGCTCCGAAATCGTAGTATCCAATACATTTTCAACCGTCTGTAGGGTAATTGCTTCAGGGGTTTATAACATTTTTTTCAAATATATGTTATAAATATATTATAATCATTATTTTTATACATATACACACACATATATATATATATATATATATATATATATATATATATATATATATATATATATGTATATATATATATATATATATATATATATGTATATATATATATATATATATATATATATATATATATATATATATATATATGTATATATATATATATATATATATATACATATATATATATATGTATATATATATATATATATATATGTATATATATATATATATATATATATATATATATATGTATATATATATATATATATATATATATATATATATATATATATATATATATATGTATATATATATATGTATATGTGTATATATATATATATATATATACATATATATATATATATATATACATATATATATATATATATATATATATATATATATATATATATATATATATATTTATATATTTACATTATAAAAATAAATAACATATTATATACCATTGTTATTGATTCCTGGTTGGAGTTCGGCCGCTCAGATCTCGTATTTTTTAATACGTCATGCGATAATGACTCTTATTACAGCGCAAATAAGAACTAAAATAACACACAATCGCATATTCATCATTAATTAGGTCAAGTTCACTGCAGACAGCGTCGCACGCCGCGACAGCATGTTTACAAACTAAAATACACATTTTGACTTTTTAATTATTTAATAAAAAGTCCCGGCAGTTCTGGAACATTTTTCCAAAAATGCCCGGCATCCAAAGGGTTAAAAAACGTATGTACGAATATTTATTTAATTTATTACTTACATACTGATTTAATATTAGAAAATAAGTTACAAGCACTTGAAATTTAAAGAAATGTTTTAAAGCTTGCAAAAAAATATGGAGTCGATGCCCAAATTCCTCGTGATATAAATAATAAAAAATTAAGTTGGAGGAATTCGAAGCAGTTCCTTCAAAATAAAAAAATATCAAAACCCACAGATTTAAATGTAGCAATATAATAGATATGAAAAAAAATACTTTTCTAATAAATGATATAAACTAAACATGTAAAATAAAAATCTGCAATAAAAATATGTTTAAATAAGCAAGAGTACAATATAATATTTAAATAGGATTAAATGATTAAAGACTTTACACTAAAATGTTTCTATATATAATATTATGATATGATACATGAGTACATTTACCTTTCAACAGTTCATCGACTCAATAAAAATATTATTCGAATTGTCACAGCGAAAAAAGTACATCATAAAAATATGATTTACTAGTTTTTCATAATATATAATATTAGACAATGACACATAGTTTATCTTCAGCTCATTTAAAGCTAATTTTAGGCTTTATATGTAAGACGCGATACTTTGAATGAAAAATACCTCACAAATCTCAGCAAATCAGCATTTTGGATTTTGATTAAGACCTTTTGTATATAATATAGCAAATTAATTTTATTTTGTATGCCAATGATTTAAAATTGTTTTGATGCATTCGATCTGTTGCGGACTATTTCTCTCTACAGAGCAATTTAGATTCTCTATGGAGAAAGGCTTTTATCAATCAGTTTCCCGATCTCATTCATCATCACATTAATCTTAAGAACTTGGTAGTAATGTTCTGTCTAGAGAAACTTCCACTAAAGATCTCGGAATCACTTTTAAGAGCAAATCGTGGTTTCCACTAGACATAAATAAAGTCTACAAACAATCTTCCAAGATGCTCGGTTTTGTTATAAGGAAAGCGTTTCACTTTGACAATCCTTCAGTTATTCTTTTTTACAAATATAACCAAATACTAAATTTTATTAAATATCTTAATTGGAAAAGTTCAGAAAAGGTAATTAACATGTCTTTATATAAGGATATTTCTTGCATCTCAGTGTCATTATTTTTTAAGCGTTAGGATACGATTTCTAAATTATCACACAAAGTTTTATGTGTAACTACTGAAGGGTGCGATTAACAATCTAACTATCTCCTTTAAACGCTGGCATTGAACATTGATTAATTTAATTTCCGGTTCGTATAATTTCATTTTGATATTTTGTGATTATTTTTCCTCTAACCTATATTCTTAGAATTACCATTTTAAAAGCTAAATATGCATTTTATGATGTTTTGTTTATACAATCGTAATCAGCGGAATGATTGGGGAAATACATGCTTACTTTATCAAGCAATTAATTATTTATTTCACGTTGAGATTAATTGACTTATTTTGTTCAAATACACGTAATTTAGAGAATAGCTTTATAAAACGCAGGAATCTTGGGTCTTAAATATATAGTAATGTGGAAAAACTGCTGGTTTTTATTCTAATTTGAGGGTCAAATGTAATGAATATCAATGGATTAATATTACATGAAAAATAATATAGTTTCGGAAAAAAATTATAATTATATGTGAAGCCTATTAAAAATATATACGATTATTTCTTTAATGATCCAGCAATTCTCGCCAAGTAGCAAAAGCTGATATATCGGATTTCGACAGGCAAAGGGTTAACAATTGAGTGAAAATAATAGACGAGTCTTTAACGCCTTTCACTTTTGAAGGATCGATAAACCAAAAAGCAGTAAAATAAGATTTAACTACTTTTTGTTTAAGCGCTATATTTAGTCGCTGAATACTTTGATTTTACAAATCTGAACATCATGACTCGCTAGGTTTTTTTAAAGCGTAATAATTGTTGTTATACAAACAATAATTATTCCATTAATGACACAAAAAAATATGTTGTAAAGTAGATATGCATAATCACACATCTTTTTTTTCAACTCCTAATATCTATCTTCAAAAACATCCCTGTGATCGAAAACATCTCAATCGCTGGCGTCCAGGCCGCGACAGGTAAGAAATAAAGGAGACGATCGCGACCCTTTCTAAAACTGTATCATTTCGCCTCAGTTAACGTTAAAAACCATTCATTTTGTTATTTGAAGTGCAATAATTGAAGTATCTTGACCTCTACTTTTATTTTTTTATTTATATAGTTTACATTTTTTTTTTATTTAGAATCAGTTACCTTATATTTTTTTATGTATTGTGTATTACTGCCGATAATAACAAGCTTAATTTTTTATTGTTATTATAGGTAGATATTCTTCCCATTAAATTAAAAAAAATTAGAAAAATGTAATCAAAATACCTCAATTATTGTCTCTCATCTCTCAGGGAAATAAGCGGAATAATAAGTATAGACAGACATCGTATCTCACATATTGCTCCACAGTTTACATTTCGATATTACACTATGTTTTAAAAATATGATAGCTATTCTTACCGATATTACTATCAGAGGGCTAATCAAAGTATTTTTAAACAGAATTTTAGTCAATAGGAGAGCGCAAAAAAAATATCACTTCTCAGAAGGCAAAAATTCACGTCAAAAGCAATAAAACTGTGTAGACGCCGTCGCAGTGGGAACGCTCGTTACTAAGCGTTCCCACTGCGACGGCGCCGACACGATTTTCTTGCTTTTGACTTCTGAGAAGGGATAATTGTTTTTTGCTCTCTCCTATTGGTCAAAATTTGGTTTAGATGTGCTTATTCGATTGTAATAAAAATTCTTAATATAAACGTTTTCACCGCGATGGCACAATATTATTGCTTTTGACCTAGACTGTAACTTACTATATGGCAACACTGAGCAGCAAAGAAAACACGACTAATTATCAAATAAATATTATGAGTAGATATTTTTAATAATTTTTAATAGCAAATAAAAATATTTTGCATAAAATATGATTTCAGAAAATATGTCGCAACGGTGGCTAATTTTTATATTTATTTGAAGCATAGAAAGGGTTAACTCGTACCTATTATTATTTATATGTAAAAAAATTCCATTTTTATCATGAGGCCCGGAATCATTGTTTTCCAAGGGCCGCTTTCGGCGGCGCTGTAAATACGCATTCAACGAAAGATTAACATGAAATAAATAAATAATATACTTTGGTTCGAAATAAAAAAACACGCCTATTATTTTCACTCAGACGTTAAGGCTATACCGGAACATCAATGCATCGATAAAAAAGTTTTCACTAATTTTGAAATGACCTACTAGTTTTTTGAACTTTTTTATGATGTACCTAATATTTTATTTAAATATAGGGTGGCTCAAAAGTTTTTGTACTTTTTAAATCGCTTCTGAGCAGGAATTGCGCGTGAGTTTGGCCCTTGGAAATTTATGCGCAATGGATCGCTTCATGGGGGGAGCAACGCGCGTTCTGCGTAAAACAGTTTTACAAAAATAAAGATTTTTATGTGATTGTTCGGCGCATGATTCGCCCTTACTACCGATTACAGAGTGTGAATCAATGTCTGATTGTTATTTTAATTTAATCGCGGCTCAGAAAGTTCAAGGAGACCGATTTAACGCAAAATAAGAAGAAAATCGGACGGCTACGGAGCAGGAGAAGCGTGAAGAAAGTAAACGAGAAGAGAAGATTCGGGCTTGTCGATTCGCAAGCGTTTTGTTTTTATAGCGAAACCAAGATCAGCTTTGCACTGTATTTGAAATTAGACTCATATAAGATCTAATTGGTGTAAGATTGAGTGGTGAAGGAAATGTTTCCTAATAAACTGATATCTACATCCCTTCAGCCCAGATTTGATACCAATTATTTTTTATGGGGTTATATCAAAAGTAGTGTAAACCAGTCACTAATATATGAGATCTAACATACCACGTGCTTTGTGTCATAGTGGTTTAAAACCTAGGTGCCAGATTCGAGGAATGTCAGCGGCGGGATGGTGGACATTCAGACGTTTTTTCCAATTGTGTTCTTTCAGTGAAATAAACATTCATTAACATACGACTTGTAGGCCTATACATTTTTGCCAGATAAATGGTATGTGCCACACAACACATAACAGTGACGACCTGTCTGCGCCAGCCAACGAGTATTTCTCACGTGACGCAAAAGTGATACGTGACATTGCTTAGAAGATGGAGTAAAACTTTTTATTAGACAAAAGCTCGCAAACATCGTACAAAATTAAGTTTATGCCGTATATTTTTACTGAAAATACTTTTATTTAGCGTACAATATATGATTGGTTACTTAAAAGCACTAAGTTGACATTAATATTCTAACTAATCTTATTTTATTCATAGCATCCACAAGATATGCAACGTGCCAAAAACGAAAAGGCTGTCTCGGCCAGACTGTATTACTCAGTTAATCTGTAAAGTTTTTTGTGATTAAACATTTTATCTCAAGAACAACGAATTAAGCAAAAATACTATGTGTCATATTATATAATAAACAATCGTATAAACTGAATTTAAATTGTTTTTAAGCTATGTTTAAAATAATTATATCTAAAAAACGAGAAGTTACTTGTAAAAAATTGTAGATACATATGTATATTTTTTTGTGCTAAAAAATGGTAAATATTTAATAAATTATACAGTTTATTTATGATGAATTGGTTAAATAACAACCCTTCTTGATACATGGGTAAATTATGTAATTGGCGCGTTTGGGGTCCCGGGGCGCAAGATGGATCGGTCCGTCGGGTAAATAGGCCAAACCGGGATGACCCGAAACCGGCGGCGGGAAAACGGAAATACCTGAAGACGCGCTGTTGGACGGATGGACCATTCCTATGGAGCATATCTCCGAATCGCTGAATGCCCACATGTCGCACCGCGCGACGCTCAACTTATACAGCTCGACGCGTTCCGGACTTCGGCGAGCGTTTGTGTTCAAATCGAGGCACTCGCGGCTATTTGACGTTCAACGCGCAAAACATGTTTCGAGGCGATTCGTATTGTGCGGGGTACGCTCACACCCCCACGTGGACAGACAGACGGAGAGAGATAAAGGGACGAGGGTGCAGAGGTTAAGGGTGGGTCCGGGGTGGTGAGTGGGTGAGGTGGGGGAGGGGGCGAGCTCAGGGGCGAGTCCGTCGCCGACGACGTCTACCGCGGCAGTGAGGTCCGGGGGCGCGCGAGTGGGGGCCCGGGGGCGAGGGCGCAGGCGCTTAAGGTTCGACGGTTATTTTTCTTCTTCGGTTTGCGTGGGATGCACCACATTACGCGGGCGTAAAGTCGCCCCGTGGATGTGCACACGAGGAGCTCCCTTAAACCATGACGTCAATGAGGGGGTTCAATAACAGCCCGTGAATAGAAGCATTTTCGATTATCTTATTCTCTTTTAAAAATACAGGTAAACTTTGCATCACAGTATGATGGGAATTTGTGTTTCTGGAGCAAGATCAAACAAAGACATAGTTGTCTATGGTTTACGGTTCAGGATCACTCGCATATATCTGCCGAGAGGGGGTGTGGGAGACGGGACAAATTTCCGGGCCCGACTCTGACTAAAAACCGACCTCAAATAACGAATCTGAACTAAACTAGTTGTTTAAGATGTATGTAATTCATGTTTTTTATACATACAAAAAAAGGACGGAACATTGCCTTCAAAAGCACCCACTTTCTAGGAAGTACTTCAGCAATAAACATTATTATTCAAAGGGACAGGTTGTATTTTTTGACGCGGCTCCGTTTGTGTTAAAATTTATTTGCAAATTATTGTTGACTTTAAGCGGCTTCCACAAATACAGTTTTTACTTAATTATTGCATGCACGGAATAATTTGCGCAAACTATACGGAACAGGGACACGGACAAATAGGCGACGGTCTTCTGAGCGATACAATAAATATGTAATGCAAATTTTATTTTTATCGTTTTATTTAGTAACATGACTCTATTATTAATTAATTAATTAAAATGATTTACTACATATTAAAATATATACATACATACGAAAATATTGGTAATATTTGTTAGAAACGGTCTAAACAAAATATATAATATATACAGTTTTGGCCATAATAATGGGGCACCCTTTAAAATGGTGCGTGTCTCTTTACAAGTGCATAGTCTGACCGAAATATTTTAACAGGTAGCTATAACTGTTATTTTGAGTACTATACAAAGGAATTTGTCGTTTTTAATTGCTCACCTGAGTTTTAAAACAATATCGCAGGTCAAATGGTTCGGTCTCGCTTAAGTGACAGTTATATTCAGTTGCATAATTTCGGCATTTTTTTGTTAATTAAGTAAAGTTAAAAGAGCGAATATAATTTTATTGCATATTATTGACTGAATATATCGGAAAATAATTAGAATAAAGGCATTAATTGTTCACGACATGCTATCCAAAATGCTTTGAAACGGTTCAAAGAATGTGGTTCTTACAAATCTAAGCCAAAAATTGGAAGAAAATAAAAGACAACTGCGCAGGAAGATCGAATGTTGGTTCGCGAGTCCCTTAAAAATCGTCAATAAACGTCTTCAAAGCCTAAAGACATTTTTTCGCGGAAGAAGGCTCAACGATGTGGAACTCAAAGGATGTAAAGCTCGACACAAACCATGGCTTTCAGAAATAAATTAAACTCATTGGTTAGAGTGAGCCCGAAAACACAGAGATTAGTCAACTGAAGATAAGGCGAAATTCATTCGGTCGGATGAATCCAACTTTAAGATAACTAAAGTTGGTTAATATAAAAATAATATTAAAAATTTCTAAAGCAAATTTAAGAAAAAAATAATCATACTTTCTTAACATTTTTGGGTGTGGTACACGTGCGTCGAAGAGTCGGAGAAGAATCTATAGCTGATTGCTTAGTATCCAAAGTCAAATAATATGGCGGACGCGTTATATTCTGGGGTTGCATGACAGCAGCAGGGGTATGAAAGTAGAATGAATAGTGACATTTATATTTGAATGTTGGAGTCCACTTTAATGGATTCCTATTGGAAAATAGTTTTAAGCACAGACTACGCTTTCAACCGATTCCAGCAAGAAAACGCTCCGTGCCATAAAATTAGGCATTGGTTTTGTGACAGTGTCTGACGCTTTTAGAATGGCCTATACAGTCACCAGACCAAGATCCTATAGAGCAGTTAGGGGAAAAATTAAAAGGAAATGTTGCCCAACGCAATTTCAAATCCAAAATTAATCTGCAAGAAAAATTGCAGATGAAATTTGTTTTTATCCACCTGTAAGTCATTAGTTGACAGTATAGCAAAAAGAGTTGCAGCTGTAATTATAGCTAAGGGTGGGCCTACTAAAAATTAAAAATAAGCTTAAAATGAACACTTTAAACAACCGTAAACGGGTTTTTATTCATATTTTCACGATTTTTTAAGATATAACATATTTATTGGGGTGCTCCATTATTACGGCCAAGTCCGTATTTTTACTTATCATTTGTGCATATTTAATCATAACATACTTAAAGCGTTACCCGATATCATAAAATATTTCGCCGGTAATTTTAATATACTTGGAAACCTATGTGAATATAAATGTTTATCGTGGAGCTTTGGAAATTACTGTAAGAACAAACTTTCGGAATTTCCAAAAATCGCATATTTTACAGATTTCTATTTTAAACTACATCGGATAGTTTCAATAACCCAGAACTTTTGAATTTTTACTGAAAACGTTTCGTTGCGTCTTTTAAAAGTATTTTTGTCGCGGTTTCAAAACACTTTGTTATTGTGTTTTTGGTGAAAAAATTCAGTACAGCAAGAAAACAAATATGTTTTTTTATGCACATATTGAGAAAGACGAATTTTGAGTCACCCTAGTTTATATTCTTCATTAATCGATAATTTAGGAATATTAAATCAAAAAGAGAAGGAAAAATATGCTTGGAATGTATATCCTTATGTTAAAGATAATATTAATAAGAAAGGGTTGATTCAATTCTGGCGATGTGAAAATAAAAACAAATGCTGTAAAGGTAGAATCTGGACAAGTGTTAGTGATGGATCATTAATTTCTGACATTAACACAGATGCAGTGTAAGTAATAACGCAAGGAGAATTTAGCAGATACGACAATGAGCAACATATCAAAAGCTCAGAACTCGAATTCCAGAAAATGTTTTTTCTGCAGTACAAGGAATGCTTCCAAATCATAACAGTCTTCGCAGAAATATTCAAAGAAGAAGATTTAATAAATTAGAGGGCCCAATTAATCCTGATTCTAGGGAAACAATAATTATTCCTGTAGAATATTTTAATTATGAATTTAGTCCATCATAATTTGAACGTTTTCTTTTAACTGATTCTAAATCAGAACAAGTCGATTCAACGGGAATCTTAATTTTTGTTCGTGGTAGTCATGTAATGTGGAAAGCATAAAATAATTATTTGTGGATGGCACACTTTTACTTTCAACTCCTTTGTGATTTTGACTAGAAAGGTTGGAGGTTCTGTTTTCCCTGTTTTATTTTGTTTATTACCTAATAAGACTCTTGAAATATACACAAAATTATTTTATATGATAAATGAAATGTGGCCATTACTTGATCCCGAAAATATAAATGTTGATTATGAAATTGCAATTCATCAAGCTTTGCGTACGGTATTACCACAAGCTAACATAAATGATTGCTTTTTTCATCTGGTACAAAATCTTCGAAAGCATTTTGCTTCACGTAATCTTTTGATTCGCATTATACATGCTATTTCTGAACTGGATAATCATTTATCCGATGAATTAGAACCAATTTAAGAATGGTTTACGAACGGCTATATAGGTCACCTAGGAAACAATAAAACTAGGGCTCCACTGATTTTTCACTCCAACGTTTGGTCTGTTTATCATAAAACATTAAGCAGAAGCGATAGGAACAATCATTTTGCCGAAGCATGTCATCGGAAACTGCAATTGAAATTTGGTAGCAGTTTAAATTTATGGATTTTTATCAATGATTTCAGAAAAATCCAAAAAGCTATTAGGTTGATTATGAGAAAACTATAGCAGGTTTTGAACATTAGCGCAAACGTAAACGTTACGAAGAAGCTGACCAAAGATTTTTTATAAAGGTTTTACAGTACAATAGAGAAAATAATCATATAATATTTACGTGGTATTGCATATAATTGAATTAAGAGTTATTCATTTTAAAATAAAATTGTTTTTCATTTCATATATACCGTCGCCCAATTGACAGAGATCGTCCAATTTTCACGTACCTTACGGAACAGATGCGCCATCTACACGATGCAGGCAAGCACGCGCAAACTTCAGTCCGGCCTCGATCCTCGACATCGAACAACTTCTCACAGTTATGTTGCCTAGTGATGAAGTTCATTTGTTTTTTTTTATTATTATTTGATGATAAGAAAAAGTATTAATTATAAAAGCCGGCGTTCAAAGTAGTATAAAACATGATTGCTGCGAAGAAATGTGCACTCACACATAAATTTAATGAAAAAGATAAAAACTAACAAATCTGAAGAAATATTCAATTTAAAATCTAATATTATATCTATCAATACCTTTTGGTACGATGGCTAAACACATAAATTATATAATTATAAAGCACTAATTATCTCATACACATAATACGCTCAGACCTGAAAGGTCAAAACTATGTTATTTCTCTAAATAACGAGCTCTCAATACCTTGTAAAATTCCACTTGGAGTCCCGCATGGTAGTTTGCTCAGGCCGTTCCTTTTCATTCTATATACTAATGACATTCCTATTTAAAAAAAATACTGACTTATCGATGCACGCTGACGACACAGCCGTCATAATGAATTATTACAGAAAATTTAAATAATTATTTTTAAACACTGCATTAAATGGAGGGCGAGCGGCAAACACTTGGGTTTGCATTTGGACTCCAAGCTTAAATTCACTAAACGTAACGCGGAATTCTTGCTGTCACTGCGACCCTAAAACCGATATTTAATAGAAAAAGCGTATTAATGAGAAATATTTACCATATAAATAGCTAATTAATAACAGGTAATAACACACGCTTGCTAGATATGGAGTATTAGTAGTTTAAATTTCTAATTAATTCAAAATAAAGCAATAAAAATAATATATAACACATATTTATATCTAGCTCTTTGAACGTGAAACTATATTTGTCGCATAATAAAACTAATTGCTATAGTTATTTGCGATCTACTAAAAATATTTGTCACGCTGGCGTTATACAAGCGCACGTGCCGATTGCCTATTTAGGTGGATTAGACGTACTTTTCCGATACAAAGGGATGCAAGTACCGACAAAGTCGGTGAAATGTAGCTGGCGACAGCGTTGACAAATTTTCAACTATTTAAATAATAGTCATTTCGCAAAATATATTTCATTATTTATTTAAATTAAATTAAAGCCTACATGACCTAACAGGTTACCCCAATGCGTCACGATAAGCAAAAGCAATACATATTATATAAGAAGAAAAAATTCATAATAGTTCCTCGTAGCTGACATTTAATATATAAATGTGCAATGCCAGCGCATTAAGTAGCGGAATGTCCACAGTCATAGGCGATTCAGCTAGTGCGCATGTTAGGTTAACGAATAATAACTCCGCTTAATAGATAATAACGGATAATAAATTATCATATACAGCTAACTAATACGCCGTAGCTTCGCATTGGACAGATTGAAAATTGACTATGGGGAGCATTTGTCTTGTAACAAACCGATATGCTGAATTTCCTTGAAATAAATGTCTGTGACAAAGAAATACATTACACTTCACTATAAATCAATACATGCTGAGAAATTAAATAAACAAACTCAATTAAAAACTGATTTATTTAACTTATATAAAAGTATTTTAAATCAGCACTATTTTGGTTAAAATTTTAAAACTGTCACGCAACGGTTCTTATAAGAAGGACGACAGAAATAAACCAATTTAATTCATCTAATTGGTTCACGCGTCGAGAGGGGCCGGAGCAAAGAAACCTCCTCCATCTCGACCAAGCATATATAAGCGCATACTTAGCGCAAATCATCCACTTCCATTCGGAATTTACTTTACTTTCATCAAGAACTTTCACCAGTTACTTCCAACTTAAAAAACACGAATGAAATTCGGAAGTCGCACCATGCGTAGCTATGTCAAGCATCGACCAAAACTTAAAAAACCAAGTCCGAAATACAGAGTTTAACCCGATCTTTGGAGTGATTTGATTATATAGACATCGCGTATTTTCAGTATTTGCACTAATTGTATGTACATATATGTAATTGCACAATTATAATAGTTTGATATGTATCCTTAAAACAACGAACATTTAATTATCAGTAAATAATTGAAAAAGTCTCACAGAGATTTGGATAACACAAGTTATTATATAATACACATTCGACATAAATAAGTATTATGAATTTACAGCAAGTTTGATTATAGGGATCGATATATCTCTAAACTTCACAGAGGGTGGCGATGACCACCTTAGTTACCCCTTGGATTTTCTTATAATTCTATACATGGTATTTTATATTTTACTCAGTCTTATTACAATAAACATAAGAGCAAAATATGTTGAAAAATTATCGTTGCACGTCCGATTTTTTAATGAAAAAATTAGATAGCAAATAAAGGATATAAAAATACCTCTAGTGTAGAGTGATTTGTCAAAGTCAAAGGTACTACAGCGACCTTCAACGCCATTTAAATAATTACACCACCAAGATCGTTAACGTGAAATAATTTATATTGTCGTGCCGCTAATCGATTACTTTTACCTACTTTCATTATTAATTTAAGCATTCACGATAGTAAGTTCAAAGTAGGAATACTCTTCAGGAGTTCATTTATATACGGTTTTTTTAGTAAACGCCTTATCTACCATTCAGAAAATTGATTGCCTAAATGTATTCAACATAATAATTTACTTTTAGTTTTTTGTTATACCTATAATAATAAAAATACCATATTCCATTTAAATGACTTATGTTGAAAATTAGTATAATATAAATATACATTATATTATATACGAAGTTTCGGGTGCTCTTTCAAATAGGGTGATTATTTGATAACTGCATGGTTTATATGACCAAAAATATGTTTATATATTTGACTCTGTATGTTGTTTAATGACTTCAAGAGGAGCACTATGTAGGATCTTAACTATAAAGCATAAAATCTGTTTAAAAATCAGCAGCCAAACTCTCGTACAGTTAATTATGGCGTCATGAAATTTACACAATTTATTACATCTAAATCACACAACTTATATCCTTCAAATAAATGTCAAAGAAGCCAGAGATGCATATGACGCCACATGGCATATATGGTCAAAATAAAAACATCGTTTGCTGTTTGTAATGAAATGATCTTATAACAGAAGATATAATAAAAATTTTGTTTTGGAATCAAATTTATAATAAGGATATTTTTTAAGCATTTCAATCATCATATCCATCATAATAAAATAAAACATTTGTGAATGATAAAAATATAGGACAATTTGCTAATGTCTAGTTATCTGAAAACTATCTTTAAGGAATTTAACATGTTATTGCCTTGAATATCTTCAATTGAGTACTAATCTTTAATGCTAAACTAGCCTACATTTACTTCAGCTGTATCCATTTTGAACCAATGAGACTTGTCTTAATGTAAAGATTATTAAAATATTAAAAATCATGCTTAACTTATCGGAAATGTTTTATTTTAGGATTCAAATTTTTATAGTTAAAATATTCAAGAGGAAAGAGTAATGTGTTATTTTGCTTTCGAAGAAATGCCACAAATTAAATGTCGCATTAAAACCCATAGTAAATGAGACATAATTCGAAAATACTTTTGTTTTTGCAAAACAAACAAAAAAATATGTCGCGTTCAGTCGTTCAATGGTAATAGTATATTTGGATAAAAGCCAAAATATTTCAAGGTGATAAATTGACAATTACGTAACACGTAATATAAGATTTGTAAATGCAAAGATTTAACTAAGGATTTAATGTGTACAATTATTAATAAATATATCTCAAAATACTACTGTGTATTGCAAGGTGTTCCTAATAATTTCGCGTGTAAACAACTAAAGTTATAATTCTTCAGAACTTTATGCAGATGGTAATAAGTTTTTATTTGTTGAAAATTTATATTTCTGAATTTATTTGTAAGAGTCAAAAGGTGCACTTACACGCGTTGTGAGAAATTTATATTTTTTATAAATAAAAATAGATTACCTAAAAATCGTCAAAGTTCATTTCGTTAATTTGGCCAGACTGTAAGAATTTATATTTTTAGCAGTCAGTAAATCGTATTGTTTTCTTTAAACAAAACATTTACTGGTATTTTACTGTTATCGGGGGCCAAATGTTCTGATCAACGCCCACTCGCTATCGCTCGTTCGCACCTAACCGTTGAAATACAATTTTAAATGACGTGTGAAAGCGACTAAAAACGTTTTGCTACACAAATACGTTTTATAGGTTAGGTAAGAACGAGTGGCAGCGAATGAGCGTCGGTCAAAACACTTGGCCCCCGATAACAAAAAATACCCGTTTACTATTTATACTGTAAATAATACATATGTAGTGCTTTCACGGTGTGTTTATAATGGCTGCGTGAATTCTCTTTTGTACGAAAATAAAAGCTGCTGCTAAAATGCATTGCCAACTTATTACTGTTATTAATGACAATGACGCTAAAAACGAAAAACTTTTTCAACAAATAGTTTTGATATGCGTGTCTAAAACTTTATGAAACAATACCGAAAATGAGACTTACATTAGGTTGAAATCAAGAAACTCGTTCCCAGGCCCACCAAATACATAGAGATCCATAGAGACAGTGCTGCTTAGTCGGAGATTTCAAGACATGTTTTGATAACGATAAAACGATATAATTTTAATTAGACAAATACTTGTGTCAGTCTCACAAATAGATCAGTGGTCAGCATTTTCATTACATATGGAAACTGTTTCTAACTACCTACTGAAGTATTCAAATTGTATGCAAAGATATGCGAAGACTTCGAGATTGTGATGCTAACTTTAAAAAGCTTAGTTTACAAAAAGAGCAGTTTGTATATTATAAATCATCGTATATTTGGCAGCGCAGCGAGATATTTTAGGATTTTTATGAAGAAATTAATTTTTTATTTAAAAACCTTAGAAGTAATGACGCGATTTATTTAGTCGCATAGCAAGAAAATTGACAAAACAACTTTGAAAATTGTTATTTTTTTAAAATTAAAACGTCAAAGTTTATTCAACTGCTCAGCGAGAATTTCTAGGATTTTTCTTATAAGCTGATGATTTCATTCAATAATGCAATCGTAATTATATTAACTAATTGGAAGAGTGGCATTTAATTGACTCCAATTTTTTAAGTTATTTCATCCTTCCTGCTTGTTTAATAATTTAATAAATTACGCTATTGTCGAAAGCGCGCGTCTTTAGAAAGTAGCAATTTGTGAACAAATATATTATATTTTTTTCGAGCTTGTAGCACTTGATATTTTCCTTTTAACAAAACGGCGCAAATTTTCGAGCTGCGCAGCCAAGCACAAGCAAGCTTATAATGAGAAAAATAACCTATATAACAAAAAACACTTGTCAGAATATACATTTATATTTTTAGGGGATGAGAAAAAAGGCGATTAGGGTACTAGCTAACTATTTGGTCGTTAAAAATAAGTCTTCTGTAACACTGATACACAACTATGTATATTTATTTATCGACTCTCAAGGATATACATTTATTTTTTTGCAGAAATATTTATTTTTTATAAGATAAAATAAGTGTAAATGTCATTAAGAAACTAATTAAAATGAGAAGCGTTAATTTTTATTAAACAGGTTGCTGAAAACTAACTTATGCACATTAATTAAATATTAAAATAAGTCGGTTTAAATTAAATAATAGCCGAAAATAATGATATTAAGACCATTATTTTTTTGATCCGCAGGGACTTATTTAAATACTGTCACCGCCCTTCGAGCTATATCATGAAATCAGCTGTTCGTATTATAAGACATGGATATGAATATGTATCGATTGAAAGGCAAATTTGAGAATAATCTTAAGGAGATAGGGATCCGAAGTGATCACCTTTGTCTTTGAAGAGCTGCTTGTAGTCGCCGAGGTCGTTCTGGTCGAGCCAGACGTCGGCCTCTGTGCGGCCCGCATGCAGCGCCGAGCCCCACAGATAGGCGAGCGTCCTCAGCACCGAGAGCGACAGCAGCAGGGCCGCGCACACGCCCAGCCAAGCGCTCACGCTCGCGCGCATCACCGAGCATCACGACATCGAGCCGCCACCTCCGCTGCCGACGCGCACTTTCTACCGCGCATGCCCTAACCTCAAAACGCCGATCTCATACCCTTATTTTTTCTTCCTGTAACTTAGAACTACACCTACTTTTTAGATGGTGGTAGCTTAAAAAATAAAGCTAAGAGTCATTTTACGCTCAAATCGGACGTGCGTCATTTGAATTGTTTACGTTTCGTGTTCATTGATTAAGTCCTAACGCGACGGTCGGCGTCCAGTGTGTTACATATTTTAATTATTTACACACATTTCAGGGCTGCTAATTAGGCAACGATCGAGCAATTTTTTAAAATTAATATCGAAAAATATTTGTACAAGTTTACAACAATAATACCATCTAGATCAGATTCTTCAAATTTTGCGTTTACCCCCAAAAATCAGCCCCCCATTAAAAACTAAAAAAATATTTAATTCCTAATTAATTAAACTTTATAAGCAAATTTTAACTTTAAAAATTACCAAAATAATAAAATTTAAAATAAACAATAAAATGAGAAAATATTAACATACTAAAGTAATTACTTATTTTATCTTAAGGGGCTGGAGAAACAATGTTGTTTGAATTTATATACATCAACATTAAGTTTCATTTATTTGAATCTTGAAATAAAAAATGTCAGATCTGCCTTGTTTTAAAATTTTGTGCGTTTCCTTTTTGAAGCAAAGTTTGAGGATTGCCTATGCAAAGTTTTCAACCTCTTCTGTAGTATTTGTTTCAAAATAATATATTACTTTTTATATAGTATTTTTATTTATTTATTAAAATACGTCCATCGTGACCTTACAGCTTATACCCAACTCGTCACAATGACCTACAACAAAAGTAACATAAAAATTTGTCCTTTAAATTAGTATGGGGGCCAATATAGATTTGTTATGGCCAAAACTGGTCGGCGCTGAAATGGCATTGTTGTGACGGTTTTTTGCTCTCTCTACCGGCAGGCTTGTAAGGGTTCGGACGCGTGCCGTCGCGCGTCCGCCCCATTCTAACCATGTAAACACTGTTAACCGTTAAATAAATATTACTGCAGCGGCTCAATCTGTGTCTCATTGCCACCCGCCATCACCGTCCCTAAATTAGCACATAAAATTGTTATTAAAAGTAACGTAAAAAAATGATAAAAATAAACAATTAAAATTATATTAAATAAATCAGACCAATTCCAAATATCTGACACTGAACGTATCAACGAACAGGACTAGTTCATTAGGAAACTGGATGACGAAACAGTGAAACGTTATGAAGGTTTATCCGCCTGCATGCTAACATGTGAGACTTGAAGAACTTTATTTTTGGATTTTCTTATAATCTGGACGAGTTGTTACAAAAATTTCTACTACTCTTCTACAGTGTAGGTCTATTGAGTAAATATTGAAATACACACAACTTCTGGCATATATTCGCAATTTTTAAGCAATATCAAAATATATCAATTAGAAGAGGTAAAGTACAAATGTTAAGGCAAATAAAATTGATTATCCCACTACTTATGTGTAATTTTAATCGTATTTAGAATATTTTTAAATACAATTTTCAGCTTTAAAGAAAAATCATTGCTGAATGATTCAATGAGTTGCGACATTTTATCAAAATAAAATGGAAGTATCTAATGAAATTTCAAAAATTTTCTTACAACACGACTGAATAAATTGCATGATTTTTTCAAATATTAATAAAATAGTCATCTTGACAGGACCACATTACTGGATTTAACAATATTTAATATATATAGTAAAAAGTCGAAGTACCAACTGAAAATGCTAAATAATTAGTAGTTATTAATGTGATCATTCATTATCTAATATTTTTTACAAATCAACAAGTTCTTCATAATTATAAGTAATTAAAATTTAGTAATTGAGCTTTAATCTTTTTTTTAATTAACCACATTTCATATTATCAATGCGGTAAATAATTTATGTAACTAATGTGGTTAAATATAAATTATTTATCAAAAAATATATGTTTAATGTACGTGCATAATTAAATATGTTCTAAGAAAATATAATAATGCACCTACATATATAACTTACACAATATCATCAACATAAATATATAGGACTTAATACGCGGAGCGTTACATTGTTTTCTCGGCAGCTGGCATGCCAATTATTTGTCTCATTTCGTATTGCACATTAAAGATGTTAGTAAACTAAATAGTCGCTGTCGAGGGCAGTCTGGAATAATATTTCACACAGGAAATGCAAATCACACAATAGCAACACTCAAGAACCAATTGCTGCTCGACTATTGTTTTTATGAATTTTGTCATATATTAATGATTTTTTAGAAACATTTTGTTGTTTATATCAGCTGCCACTTTTTCAGATTTTGATGCTTTTGTGCTCTGAGTGTCATATCTAATAAAGAATACATATATTCCTAATTATTTTTAAAATAAATATTAAGCTTTTGTACTTTTTTCATTATGAAGCCAGTAATTGTAAATTTTTAACACATTATTATTAACACGTATAGATAATGAAATGCAAAGAATTTAGCGTACCACGTGCACTATATAATGCGTTTGCTCAGCAATATTCTATGGTGTAGTCGGACTGGAACGTCGTTCCGGTACTTTTTTCCATGATCGGAACGTGTTCCGATACGATTTGTTATAAGATATACGATTTGTTAGAAGCTTAATTGAATAGTCAACGACAGCACATTTTTAAACAGTACACTACACAACTCAACTACAATGCAACAAATAAAATAACCAGGATATTCATCTTCGGGTTCACATAAACTGAAATCGCACTTATTACCCCAAAAGGGAGTAGCGTTCCGGTACCTATTTTTTTAGAACTACATCACTGGTAGTATTGTAGATTTCAAATGCAAAAATAATAAGCAGGGCTTATTTTTCTACAATCTGTATTGTAATGTAAATTAAACCTAATATGTGTTTAAATATAGTACTGTTAAAAATAAATAAAAAGGTTTTAAAAATAAAATAATTTATCTACAATGTACAAAATATGAGTACATCTATGTACCAAATATGAATTGGCCATATGTACGTTTGCATTTGTGTAAATTGTTTATTACTAATAATACGCTGATTAAAAATGCTTTTGATAATACGAGAATTTCTGGTTAAGAATCAGGTACATATTTTCAGCTTTTTCCAGGAAAGGGGGAGGGTGGGGATAAAAGTTGGCCAGTCAGTTGTCATTTTTTTAATATTTCGATTTCATTCAAATTCATAGTATTTCATTAAATGAAATGTATTTTTCTGGGCAAATGACGTCCCTGTGTATAGATCTTATTTCGACCAATGCAGATTTTCTAGCTGCGTTGCATTCGACTCGATTGTGACCCAAGGAACTAAAATGATGACCCCAACATCGAAGGTCGAAAAGTTGCCAAAATAAATGATAGGTAGAGCGAGAGAGAGAAAATAAGATAAATAATGACACATAATAACAAGTTAATTAAAAAAATAATAATGTATATATGCCATTAATACAAATTGGGAAATTCAGTAAAATATAATATATCTTATATGAATCGAATGGATAGTTTAAAATTGAAATATATTTACAATTTAATTATTATACACTTATGCCCCTATTTAATTAAGTAATAAACGATTTATTTTTTATATTAAAAGGTTTAATTGCCTCTACGTAGGAACAATAAAATGATGAGTACGTCTATACAGTACTACAGTATATATACAGTACCAATATGATCACTTAACCTGTTATGTGGTCACCCCACTACTATCGTCTCAAAAATATAAATAAGCGTTGTGTAAAGAAAATTTTCATAAGCACTGAAGTCGTTCACAGATACACTCCAAATCATTTGTATAGCTTGTGCTTATAACAGGTAACATACACATTTATATCGTGTCTAAAAATATATTTGATGATGTTTAAGTAACTTGAAAATATATTTTCTAGTTTAAATATTCACAATGAAAGGAAAAATACTATTTTTTCTATTTTCTGTAATATCTAGCTGCAAGGCACAGTGTATAAGATCTCCTACGCAATTTAGTGGAAAATATGCACTTACACAAAAAAAGTCAGTGTGCCAAGGAAGGTTGATTTTTGAGGAAAACTTCAACTCGTTGAATACTGAAAAATGGGAACATGAAAATACCCTCTCCGGAAATGGCGTAAGTATTTAATTCATATTACTAAGCATCTTATATTTTAAGTAATAACAGAATATTTATTTTATGCGTAGAATTGGGAGTTTCAATGGGACACAAATAATAGAACAAACAGTTATGTAGAGAATAGTGTATTATACATAAGACCGACGCTTTTGTCCGAGGATTACGGTGAACATTTCTTAACAAGTGGGACTTTAAACTTAAATGCAGGACGCGAACCGTTAGTATTTTTATGATTATATGTAATAAAAGGGTAAATTAAAACTTTTGATTAAAAAACAGATGTACAAACTCACAATGGTATGGATGTGAACGAGTTGGGACTCCAACGAATATATTAAACCCGATTAAGAGTGCCAGAATAAAAACTATGAACTCATTCAAGTTTCGTTATGGAAAAGTTGAAGTCAGAGCTAAGATGCCCCTCGGGGATTGGTTATGGCCAGGTAAATCTAGTAAGTAAATATAAAGCAAATGGAGATTAAGTTAAATTTATTTATAGCCATATGGTTGATGCCTGCTCATAATGTTTACGGAACATGGCCTGCATCTGGTGAAATTGATATGGCGGAATCAAGAGGTAATAAAAGATTAGTGCAAAATGGTCAGAATATTGGCGTTACAAGAGTAAGTTCAACGCTACATTTCGGACCTAGCACTCCACTCGACGGTTGGCCAAGAGCTCATTTTACCACAGACGATCCCCGAGGTTACAATGAAGGGTTTAAAAAATATCAATTGGAATGGACACCGAGTATGTTTAATTGATTCAACTATATACAACAAAAGGACGTATTATAGAGGTTGTTTTTGGTTTGGTTTTAGATCACATTAAATTAAGCATTGATGATAGGGAAGTTGGGAAAATAGCACCTCCTCAGGGAGGTTTTTGGCAATACGGTGACTATTATAGATCGGCACCGAACATGGAAAATCTGTGGAAGAGGGGTACAAAAATGGCACCATTTGATCAAGAGGTAGTTTCCATATATATTGTATAAATATATAACTCAATACATTAAAAGATATTGTTATTATTTTAATTTCCAGTTTTATTTGATTATCAATTTATCTGTTGGAGGAGTTAACTTCTTTCCTGATGATGCAGAAAACACAGATAGGAAACCATGGAATAATAATTCACCAACGGTAATTGTTACTTTTTAAGTTTAAGGATTGTTTTGTTAACTTTTTTAACCAATCTTTATTACAGGCAATGAAAGATTTCTACGAGCAACGCAGTAATTGGTTAAAAACTTGGAAATATAATCAAAATAATGGTAAATCGTCTTCATTACAAGTGGATTATGTTAAAGTTTGGGCTTTGTGATTTACATTAAAACAAAATTGTAATATCGATAGATGTATACATTATTAAATATATATTATATTATCCTTGCAGATTGTCTTTCTGTTTATCTGTTCCAATAAAAATTTAAAACAGTTTTAACAGGGCATTCTGCTGCGAATTTCTAGGTCAACATTATTTTATTTTAAAATTATATTAAGATGTGACTATTTGGACTTATTATTGGTTATTTGCACCTACAGTAGGTGCAAATAGCCAATAATTCGTACATACAGTAGGTGCAAATAGTCCCATTCATAATATTATGTGTTGAATGTAGCTATTTAAATATTTATTTAAATTACAACAGACTTCTCATACAACTATTTTCATTCTTCAATACATAATTTAAATAGTTTTCTAATAACATTATAAAAATGGCTATAAAAATGAGCAATACTAGTACTAGTTGAAATTAAGTTCTATTTAAAATACGATAATAATTAAACACGTTCATTTGATTAAGGCAACGATCCTGACTAGAATATTTAAAGGCGATGTGCATATTTTCCGAATTTCATTGATTCTTAGTGATTCATATTTTCGTTTGTAGCGGCTTTAATTCCTAAATAAAAAAGTTGCTTAATGTGACAGAAATTAAAATTGGTGAATGCTTCTCTCATGATCAAAAATTGTTGTGTGTTGGCAGATAAAAATAATTCAACAAAAACATTGTCGGTGGTCAAATGTTATAGCAATTTAAATCATTTACACATGTTTAAAAAAACGAATAACAAATTTGAAATCAACGCATAATTCTACATATTACTTTGATTATCGAATCTTTGTGAGAAAAATATTTGAATCAACAAAAAACTAAACATGCTAGAAAAAAATACTACTAGACTTTATACAGCACTAAACAATACATATCCAGAAAAAAAATTATGCTAAGGAAATTCAATAAAATGCATAAAATTAATAGCAGCAACAAATGTTGTAAATGTGATTGTTTTAATTAAATTTGAATAAAATATAGATTATTAATGCACGTGCATAATACAACATTTAACAATTGTCTATTTAATCTGCATATCAATCAGTATAACGGTTAACGGGAAAACGTGTTATGCGGTCACAGAAAATACCCAGTTTTTTATATTAAATCAGCATTACATAAAAAACTTGAATCCACAGAGGTCATCTATAATATAAACACGCTCACTCCAATCATTATATTTATCACTAGCTTCATTACTTCAGTATTTTTCTATCACGTCACACGTAAGTTTATGTCCTGCCAAAAAAACATAATTAATAAATATTTAAATAAGTTTTAATATTTTAGTATAAAGATTCATTATGAGATTAAGATACTCTTTATTACTCTTTCTTCTACTATCTGTAATATCAAATTGTAAGGTAGAAAGTGCAACAGATGACACGCCCAATTTAGAGTGCGAAAAATCTTCTACTAAATTCAGCGGTAAATATGCTCTTACACA